>NW_026775292.1:398744-403744 GCF_030867095.1 Alligator mississippiensis | reverse complement strand
GGGCCCCGGCAGGGACCCGGGCCTCCGGGGTCGGAGCCGAGGCACCCCGCCGAGGGGTGGTCGTCCCGGGCCAAGGCGGCGGGAGCCCGGGCAGGACTCCGCGGGGCAGGCCGGGCGGGAGTTCCAGGAGCCCGGCCGCGATTCCGACTTCTCCCCGGTGCCCTGCCCGGAGGCCGGGCAGGTCCGGGGGCCTTCGGCGCGGGCGGCGGGATGCTCCCGCGGGGGAGACGAGCCGTGCTGGGCCCCGGGAGGGAGGCCCGGGGTCGACCTGGCGCCGGGGCTCCGGCCCTGGAAGTCCCGATGAGGTTTTTCAAACGGGCCGTGCCCGGGCCTTCGCTCCAGGAGGGCGGACACTTTCGGCGGTTGCCCCCGGTGGCTGGGCCGGGTGCCGCATCTACAATATTGCCAGGAAAGGTCCGCGGAGATTTTCGGGGACACGCTTTTCGGGACCCTAGTTGCCCATCTTGGGTTCCAGGAGGTCGGGCAGGGGTACCTCCGGGACCGGACCGTGCTGCAGGAGGGGGTCAACCCCGGGTTTGGCTCCATGTCGACTGGAGCTCCGGCCCAGGGGCGGGCCGGGCGAGAGTTCCAGGAACCCGGCCGCGATTCCGGCTTCTCCCCGGTGCCCTGCCCGGAGGCCGGGCAGGTCCGGGGGCCTTCGGCGCGGGCGGCGGGCTGCTCCCGCGGGGGAGACGAGCCTCTCTGGGGCCCGGGAGGTTGGCCCTGGGTCGACCTGGCGCCGGGGCTCGGGCTCCGGAAGTCCGTATGAGGTTTTTCAAACGGGCCGTGCCCGGGCCTTCGCTCCAGGAGGGCGGACACTTTCGGCGGTTCGTCCCGGTGGCTGGGCCGGGTGCCGCATCTACAATATTGCCGAGAAAGGTCCGCGGAGATTTTCGGGGACACGGTTTCCGGGACCCTAGATGCCCATCTTGGGTTCCAGGAGCTCGGACGGAGGAACCTCCGGGGCCGGACCGTGCTGCAGGAGGGGTTCAACCGCGAGTTTGGCTCCATGTCGACTGGAGCTCCGGCCCAGGGGCGGGCCGAGCGGCTTGGCCGGGCGAGAGTTCCAGGAGCCCGGCCGCGATTCCGGCTTCTCCCCGGTGCCCTGCCCGGAGGCCGGGCGGGTCCGGGGGCCTTCGGCGCGGGCAGCGGGCTGCTCCCGCGGGGGAGACGAGCCGCCCTAACGCCCGGGAGGGAGGCCCGGGGTCGACCTGGCTCCCGAGCTCCGGCCCTGGAAGTCCGTATGAGGATTTTCAAACGGGCCGTGCCCGGGCCTTCGCTCCAGGAGGCCGGACACTTTCGGCGGTTGCTCCCGGCGGCTGGGCCGGGTGCCGCATCTACAATATTGCCGAGAAAGGTCCGCGGAGATTTTCGGGGACACGGGTTTCGGGACCCTAGATGCCCATCTTGGGTTCCAGGAGCTCGGACGGAGGAACCTCCGGGGCCGGACCGTGCTGCAGGAGAGGTTCAACCGCGAGTTTGGCTCCATGTCGACTGGAGCTCCGGCCCAGGGGCGGGCCGAGCGGCTTGGCCGGGCGAGAGTTCCAGGAGCCCGGCCGCGATTCCGGCTTCTCCCCGGTGCCCTGCCCGGAGGCCGGGCAGGTCCGGGGGCCTTCGGCGAGGGCGGCGGGCTGCTCCCGCGGGGGAGACGAGCCGTGCTGGGCCCCGGGAGGGAGGCCCGCGGTCGACCTGGCGCCGGGGCTCCGGCCCTGGAAGTCCGTATGAGGTTTTTCAAACGGGCCTTGCCCGGGCCTTCGCTCCAGGAGGCCGGACACTTTCGGCGGTTCGTCCCGGTGGCTGGGCCGGGTGCCGCATCTGCAATATTGCCAGGAAAGGTTCGCGGAGATTTTCGAGGACACGGGTTTCGGGACCCTAGATGCCCATCTTGGGTTCCAGGAGCTCGGACGGAGGAACCTCCGGGGCCGGACCGTGCTGCAGGCGAGGGTCAACCCCGAGTTTGGCTCCATGTCGACTGGCGCTCCGGCCCGGGGGGCGGGCCGGGCGGGCAGGCCGGGCGAGAGTTCCAGGAACCCGGCCGCGATTCCGGCTTCGACCCGGTCGACTGCACGGCGGGCGTGCAGGCCGGCGGCGACTCCCAGGGCCCCTTCCAGGCTGCGGGGCCCAGCGGTTGGAGCCCGGCTACCCCGGCGAGGGGCGGAAGAACCTGCACGGCGCGGCCGGAGAACCCGGCATGCATGCGCGGGGCAGGCCGGGCAGGAGTTCCAGGAGCCCGGCCACGATTCCTACTTCTCCCCGGTGCCCTGCCCGGAGGCCGGGCGGGCCCGGGGGCCTTCGGCGCGGGCGGCGGGCGGCTTCCGCGGCGGAGACGAGCCTCTCTGGGGCCCGGGAGGTCGGCCCTGGGTCGACCTGGCGCCGGGGCTCGGGCTCCGGAAGTCCGTATGAGGTTTTTGAAACGGGCCTTGCCCGGGCCTTCGCTCCAGGAGGGCGGACACTTTCGGCGGTTGCCCCCGGTGGCTGGGCCGGGTGCCGCATCTACAATATTGCCAGGAAAGGTTCGCGGAGATTTTCGGGGACACGGATTTCGGGACCCTAGATGCCCATCTTGGGTTCCAGGAGGTCGGACGGAGGAACCTCCGGGGCCGGACCGTGCTGCAGGAGGGGGTCAAAACCGAGTTTGGCTCCAAGTCGACTGGAGCCCCGGCCCGGGGGGCGGGCCGGGCGGGCAGGCCGGGCGAGAGTTCCAGGAACCCGGCCGCGATTCCGGCTTCGACCCGGTCGACTGCACGGCGGGCGTGCAGGCCGGGGGGCGACTCGCAGGGGCCCTTCCAGGCTGCGGGGCCCAGCGGTTGGAGCCCGGCTACCCCGGCGAGGGGCGGAAGAACCTGCACGGCGCGGCGGGAGAACCCGGCATGCTTCCGCGTGGCAGGCCGGGCAGGAGTTCCAGGAGCCCGGCCACGATTCCTACTTCTCCCCGGTGCCCTGCCCGGAGGCCGGGCGGGCCCGGGGGCCTTCGCCGCGGGCGGCGGGCGGCTTCCGCGGCGGAGACGAGCCTCTCTGGGGCCCGGGAGGTCGGCCCTGGGTCGACCTGGCGCCGGGGCTCGGGCTCCGGAAGTCCGTATGAGGTTTTTGAAACGGGCCTTGCCCGGGCCTTCGCTCCAGGAGGGCGGACACTTTCGGCGGTTGCCCCCGGTGGCTGGGCCGGGTGCCGCATCTACAATATTGCCAGGAAAGGTTCGCGGAGATTTTCGGGGACACGGATTTCGGGACCCTGGATGCCCATCTTGGGTTCCAGGAGGTCGGACGGAGGAACCTCCGGGGCCGGACCGTGCTGCAGGAGGGGGTCAAAACCGAGTTTGGCTCCATGTCGACTGGAGCCCCGGCCCGGGGGGCGGGCCGGGCGGGCAGGCCGGGCGAGAGTTCCAGGAACCCGGCCGCGATTCCGGCTTCGACCCGGTCGACTGCACGGCGGGCGTGCAGGCCGGGGGGCGACTCGCAGGGGCCCTTCCACGCTGCGGGGCCCAGCGGTTGGAGCCCGGCTACCCCGGCGAGGGGCGGAAGAACCTGCACGGCGCGGCGGGAGAACCCGGCATGCTTCCGCGGGGCAGGCCGGGCAGGAGTTCCAGGAGCCCGGCCACGATTCCTACTTCTCCCCGGTGCCCTGCCCGGAGGCCGGGCGGGCCCGGGGGCCTTCGCCGCGGGCGGCGGGCGGCTTCCGCGGCGGAGACGAGCCTCTCTGGGGCCCGGGAGGTCGGCCCTGGGTCGACCTGGCGCCGGGGCTCGGGCTCCGGAAGTCCGTATGAGGTTTTTGAAACGGGCCTTGCCCGGGCCTTCGCTCCAGGAGGGCGGACACTTTCGGCGGTTGCCCCCGGTGGCTGGGCCGGGTGCCGCATCTACAATATTGCCAGGAAAGGTTCGCGGAGATTTTCGGGGACACGGATTTCGGGACCCTGGATGCCCATCTTGGGTTCCAGGAGGTCGGACGGAGGAACCTCCGGGGCCGGACCGTGCTGCAGGAGGGGGTCAAAACCGAGTTTGGCTCCAAGTCGACTGGAGCCCCGGCCCGGGGGGCGGGCCGGGCGGGCAGGCCGGGCGAGAGTTCCAGGAACCCGGCCGCGATTCCGGCTTCGACCCGGTCGACTGCACGGCGGGCGTGCAGGCCGGGGGGCGACTCGCAGGGGCCCTTCCAGGCTGCGGGGCCCAGCGGTTGGAGCCCGGCTACCCCGGCGAGGGGCGGAAGAACCTGCACGGCGCGGCGGGAGAACCCGGCATGCTTCCGCGGGGCAGGCCGGGCAGGAGTTCCAGGAGCCCGGCCACGATTCCTACTTCTCCCCGGTGCCCTGCGCGGAGGCCGGGCGGGCCCGGGGGCCTTCGGCGCGGGCATCAGGCGGCTTCCGCGGCGGAGACGTGCCTCTCTGGGGCCCGGGAGGTCGGCCCTGGGTCGACCTGGCGCCCGGGCTCGCGCTCCGGAAGTCCGTATGAGGTTTTTCAAACGGGCCTTGCCCGGGCCTTCGCTCCAGGAGGGCGGACACTTTCGGCGGTTGGCCCCGGTGGCTGGGCCGGGTGCCGCATCTACAATATTGCCAAGAAAGGTTCGCGGAGATTTTGGGGGACTCGGTTTTCAGGACCCTAAATGCCCATGTTCGGTTCCAGAAAGTCGGTCAGAGGAACCTCCGGGGCAAAAGAACCGTGCCGCGCTGCCTTGTCAACCGAGCGTGGAGGCAGCGTGCCCCGATCCGGCGGGCCTGGCCGTGCGAGAGTTCCAGGCTCTGGCCCGCGATTCCGGCTCCCGCCCCCCCCCCCGGTGATGGGCTCGGAGGTCGGGCAGGCAGCGGTGCTTGCTTCCCCAGGAGTGGCGGGGCTCTCCTGACGGGGAACCGGGAGGACCTGGTGTCCGCCGTGGGACTTGGAAAACTTCTGCTCGGTTGCGTTGGGAGCGGTTAACGTGGGAGCTCCGGCCGGGAGCGGCCCGGCGGGCCAGGCCGGGGGAGAGTTCCAGGAGACCGGCCACCGCTCCGGTTTCGCCCCGGTGACCTGCCGCC
>NW_026775292.1:381244-386244 GCF_030867095.1 Alligator mississippiensis | reverse complement strand
TCCGGGACCGGACCGTGCTGCAGGAGGGGGTCAACCCCGGGTTTGGCTCCATGTCGACTGGAGCTCCGGCCCAGGGGCGGGCCGGGCGAGAGTTCCAGGAACCCGGCCGCGATTCCGGCTTCTCCCCGGTGCCCTGCCCGGAGGCCGGGCAGGTCCGGGGGCCTTCGGCGCGGGCGGCGGGCTGCTCCCGCGGGGGAGACGAGCCTCTCTGGGGCCCGGGAGGTTGGCCCTGGGTCGACCTGGCGCCGGGGCTCGGGCTCCGGAAGTCCGTATGAGGTTTTTCAAACGGGCCGTGCCCGGGCCTTCGCTCCAGGAGGGCGGACACTTTCGGCGGTTCGTCCCGGTGGCTGGGCCGGGTGCCGCATCTACAATATTGCCGAGAAAGGTCCGCGGAGATTTTCGGGGACACGGTTTCCGGGACCCTAGATGCCCATCTTGGGTTCCAGGAGCTCGGACGGAGGAACCTCCGGGGCCGGACCGTGCTGCAGGAGGGGTTCAACCGCGAGTTTGGCTCCATGTCGACTGGAGCTCCGGCCCAGGGGCGGGCCGAGCGGCTTGGCCGGGCGAGAGTTCCAGGAGCCCGGCCGCGATTCCGGCTTCTCCCCGGTGCCCTGCCCGGAGGCCGGGCGGGTCCGGGGGCCTTCGGCGCGGGCAGCGGGCTGCTCCCGCGGGGGAGACGAGCCGCCCTAACGCCCGGGAGGGAGGCCCGGGGTCGACCTGGCTCCCGAGCTCCGGCCCTGGAAGTCCGTATGAGGATTTTCAAACGGGCCGTGCCCGGGCCTTCGCTCCAGGAGGCCGGACACTTTCGGCGGTTGCTCCCGGCGGCTGGGCCGGGTGCCGCATCTACAATATTGCCGAGAAAGGTCCGCGGAGATTTTCGGGGACACGGGTTTCGGGACCCTAGATGCCCATCTTGGGTTCCAGGAGCTCGGACGGAGGAACCTCCGGGGCCGGACCGTGCTGCAGGAGAGGTTCAACCGCGAGTTTGGCTCCATGTCGACTGGAGCTCCGGCCCAGGGGCGGGCCGAGCGGCTTGGCCGGGCGAGAGTTCCAGGAGCCCGGCCGCGATTCCGGCTTCTCCCCGGTGCCCTGCCCGGAGGCCGGGCAGGTCCGGGGGCCTTCGGCGAGGGCGGCGGGCTGCTCCCGCGGGGGAGACGAGCCGTGCTGGGCCCCGGGAGGGAGGCCCGCGGTCGACCTGGCGCCGGGGCTCCGGCCCTGGAAGTCCGTATGAGGTTTTTCAAACGGGCCTTGCCCGGGCCTTCGCTCCAGGAGGCCGGACACTTTCGGCGGTTCGTCCCGGTGGCTGGGCCGGGTGCCGCATCTGCAATATTGCCAGGAAAGGTTCGCGGAGATTTTCGAGGACACGGGTTTCGGGACCCTAGATGCCCATCTTGGGTTCCAGGAGCTCGGACGGAGGAACCTCCGGGGCCGGACCGTGCTGCAGGCGAGGGTCAACCCCGAGTTTGGCTCCATGTCGACTGGCGCTCCGGCCCGGGGGGCGGGCCGGGCGGGCAGGCCGGGCGAGAGTTCCAGGAACCCGGCCGCGATTCCGGCTTCGACCCGGTCGACTGCACGGCGGGCGTGCAGGCCGGCGGCGACTCCCAGGGCCCCTTCCAGGCTGCGGGGCCCAGCGGTTGGAGCCCGGCTACCCCGGCGAGGGGCGGAAGAACCTGCACGGCGCGGCCGGAGAACCCGGCATGCATGCGCGGGGCAGGCCGGGCAGGAGTTCCAGGAGCCCGGCCACGATTCCTACTTCTCCCCGGTGCCCTGCCCGGAGGCCGGGCGGGCCCGGGGGCCTTCGGCGCGGGCGGCGGGCGGCTTCCGCGGCGGAGACGAGCCTCTCTGGGGCCCGGGAGGTCGGCCCTGGGTCGACCTGGCGCCGGGGCTCGGGCTCCGGAAGTCCGTATGAGGTTTTTGAAACGGGCCTTGCCCGGGCCTTCGCTCCAGGAGGGCGGACACTTTCGGCGGTTGCCCCCGGTGGCTGGGCCGGGTGCCGCATCTACAATATTGCCAGGAAAGGTTCGCGGAGATTTTCGGGGACACGGATTTCGGGACCCTAGATGCCCATCTTGGGTTCCAGGAGGTCGGACGGAGGAACCTCCGGGGCCGGACCGTGCTGCAGGAGGGGGTCAAAACCGAGTTTGGCTCCAAGTCGACTGGAGCCCCGGCCCGGGGGGCGGGCCGGGCGGGCAGGCCGGGCGAGAGTTCCAGGAACCCGGCCGCGATTCCGGCTTCGACCCGGTCGACTGCACGGCGGGCGTGCAGGCCGGGGGGCGACTCGCAGGGGCCCTTCCAGGCTGCGGGGCCCAGCGGTTGGAGCCCGGCTACCCCGGCGAGGGGCGGAAGAACCTGCACGGCGCGGCGGGAGAACCCGGCATGCTTCCGCGTGGCAGGCCGGGCAGGAGTTCCAGGAGCCCGGCCACGATTCCTACTTCTCCCCGGTGCCCTGCCCGGAGGCCGGGCGGGCCCGGGGGCCTTCGCCGCGGGCGGCGGGCGGCTTCCGCGGCGGAGACGAGCCTCTCTGGGGCCCGGGAGGTCGGCCCTGGGTCGACCTGGCGCCGGGGCTCGGGCTCCGGAAGTCCGTATGAGGTTTTTGAAACGGGCCTTGCCCGGGCCTTCGCTCCAGGAGGGCGGACACTTTCGGCGGTTGCCCCCGGTGGCTGGGCCGGGTGCCGCATCTACAATATTGCCAGGAAAGGTTCGCGGAGATTTTCGGGGACACGGATTTCGGGACCCTGGATGCCCATCTTGGGTTCCAGGAGGTCGGACGGAGGAACCTCCGGGGCCGGACCGTGCTGCAGGAGGGGGTCAAAACCGAGTTTGGCTCCATGTCGACTGGAGCCCCGGCCCGGGGGGCGGGCCGGGCGGGCAGGCCGGGCGAGAGTTCCAGGAACCCGGCCGCGATTCCGGCTTCGACCCGGTCGACTGCACGGCGGGCGTGCAGGCCGGGGGGCGACTCGCAGGGGCCCTTCCACGCTGCGGGGCCCAGCGGTTGGAGCCCGGCTACCCCGGCGAGGGGCGGAAGAACCTGCACGGCGCGGCGGGAGAACCCGGCATGCTTCCGCGGGGCAGGCCGGGCAGGAGTTCCAGGAGCCCGGCCACGATTCCTACTTCTCCCCGGTGCCCTGCCCGGAGGCCGGGCGGGCCCGGGGGCCTTCGCCGCGGGCGGCGGGCGGCTTCCGCGGCGGAGACGAGCCTCTCTGGGGCCCGGGAGGTCGGCCCTGGGTCGACCTGGCGCCGGGGCTCGGGCTCCGGAAGTCCGTATGAGGTTTTTGAAACGGGCCTTGCCCGGGCCTTCGCTCCAGGAGGGCGGACACTTTCGGCGGTTGCCCCCGGTGGCTGGGCCGGGTGCCGCATCTACAATATTGCCAGGAAAGGTTCGCGGAGATTTTCGGGGACACGGATTTCGGGACCCTGGATGCCCATCTTGGGTTCCAGGAGGTCGGACGGAGGAACCTCCGGGGCCGGACCGTGCTGCAGGAGGGGGTCAAAACCGAGTTTGGCTCCAAGTCGACTGGAGCCCCGGCCCGGGGGGCGGGCCGGGCGGGCAGGCCGGGCGAGAGTTCCAGGAACCCGGCCGCGATTCCGGCTTCGACCCGGTCGACTGCACGGCGGGCGTGCAGGCCGGGGGGCGACTCGCAGGGGCCCTTCCAGGCTGCGGGGCCCAGCGGTTGGAGCCCGGCTACCCCGGCGAGGGGCGGAAGAACCTGCACGGCGCGGCGGGAGAACCCGGCATGCTTCCGCGGGGCAGGCCGGGCAGGAGTTCCAGGAGCCCGGCCACGATTCCTACTTCTCCCCGGTGCCCTGCGCGGAGGCCGGGCGGGCCCGGGGGCCTTCGGCGCGGGCATCAGGCGGCTTCCGCGGCGGAGACGTGCCTCTCTGGGGCCCGGGAGGTCGGCCCTGGGTCGACCTGGCGCCCGGGCTCGCGCTCCGGAAGTCCGTATGAGGTTTTTCAAACGGGCCTTGCCCGGGCCTTCGCTCCAGGAGGGCGGACACTTTCGGCGGTTGGCCCCGGTGGCTGGGCCGGGTGCCGCATCTACAATATTGCCAAGAAAGGTTCGCGGAGATTTTGGGGGACTCGGTTTTCAGGACCCTAAATGCCCATGTTCGGTTCCAGAAAGTCGGTCAGAGGAACCTCCGGGGCAAAAGAACCGTGCCGCGCTGCCTTGTCAACCGAGCGTGGAGGCAGCGTGCCCCGATCCGGCGGGCCTGGCCGTGCGAGAGTTCCAGGCTCTGGCCCGCGATTCCGGCTCCCGCCCCCCCCCCCGGTGATGGGCTCGGAGGTCGGGCAGGCAGCGGTGCTTGCTTCCCCAGGAGTGGCGGGGCTCTCCTGACGGGGAACCGGGAGGACCTGGTGTCCGCCGTGGGACTTGGAAAACTTCTGCTCGGTTGCGTTGGGAGCGGTTAACGTGGGAGCTCCGGCCGGGAGCGGCCCGGCGGGCCAGGCCGGGGGAGAGTTCCAGGAGACCGGCCACCGCTCCGGTTTCGCCCCGGTGACCTGCCGCCCTCCCTTACGGCGTTCAGGGCAAGCCGGGGGCGCTTCCTCGGGAGCGGCGGGCTTCTCCTGCCAGAGAGCCGTGTTGACCTGGTGTCCGGCGTGGGACTTAGAAAAAAATTTCGCTGCTGGGGGGCGAGCGGTTGACCTGGGCCCGCCGGAGAGGCCTGGAAGTCCGTATGAGGTTTTTGAAATGGGCTTTGTCCGACCCTTCGATCCAGGAGGGCGGACACTTTTGGTGGTTTGCCCCGGTGGCTGGGCCGGGTGCCACATCTACAATATTGCCAAGAAAGGTTCGCGGAGATTTTCGGGGACACGTTTTTCAGGACCCTAAATGCCCATCTTCGGTTCCAGAAGGTCGGTCGGAGGAACCTCCGGGGCAAAAGAACCGTGCTGCTGCACCCGCGGGTCAAAGACGAGTCGTGTGCCCCGCTGCCGAGAGGGGGATGGCGGACACTTTGCGGTGTGAGCTCCCGGTCCGAGTCCGGTTGTCACGCCTGGCCCG
>NW_026775292.1:363744-368744 GCF_030867095.1 Alligator mississippiensis | reverse complement strand
GGTTCAACCGCGAGTTTGGCTCCATGTCGACTGGAGCTCCGGCCCAGGGGCGGGCCGAGCGGCTTGGCCGGGCGAGAGTTCCAGGAGCCCGGCCGCGATTCCGGCTTCTCCCCGGTGCCCTGCCCGGAGGCCGGGCGGGTCCGGGGGCCTTCGGCGCGGGCAGCGGGCTGCTCCCGCGGGGGAGACGAGCCGCCCTAACGCCCGGGAGGGAGGCCCGGGGTCGACCTGGCTCCCGAGCTCCGGCCCTGGAAGTCCGTATGAGGATTTTCAAACGGGCCGTGCCCGGGCCTTCGCTCCAGGAGGCCGGACACTTTCGGCGGTTGCTCCCGGCGGCTGGGCCGGGTGCCGCATCTACAATATTGCCGAGAAAGGTCCGCGGAGATTTTCGGGGACACGGGTTTCGGGACCCTAGATGCCCATCTTGGGTTCCAGGAGCTCGGACGGAGGAACCTCCGGGGCCGGACCGTGCTGCAGGAGAGGTTCAACCGCGAGTTTGGCTCCATGTCGACTGGAGCTCCGGCCCAGGGGCGGGCCGAGCGGCTTGGCCGGGCGAGAGTTCCAGGAGCCCGGCCGCGATTCCGGCTTCTCCCCGGTGCCCTGCCCGGAGGCCGGGCAGGTCCGGGGGCCTTCGGCGAGGGCGGCGGGCTGCTCCCGCGGGGGAGACGAGCCGTGCTGGGCCCCGGGAGGGAGGCCCGCGGTCGACCTGGCGCCGGGGCTCCGGCCCTGGAAGTCCGTATGAGGTTTTTCAAACGGGCCTTGCCCGGGCCTTCGCTCCAGGAGGCCGGACACTTTCGGCGGTTCGTCCCGGTGGCTGGGCCGGGTGCCGCATCTGCAATATTGCCAGGAAAGGTTCGCGGAGATTTTCGAGGACACGGGTTTCGGGACCCTAGATGCCCATCTTGGGTTCCAGGAGCTCGGACGGAGGAACCTCCGGGGCCGGACCGTGCTGCAGGCGAGGGTCAACCCCGAGTTTGGCTCCATGTCGACTGGCGCTCCGGCCCGGGGGGCGGGCCGGGCGGGCAGGCCGGGCGAGAGTTCCAGGAACCCGGCCGCGATTCCGGCTTCGACCCGGTCGACTGCACGGCGGGCGTGCAGGCCGGCGGCGACTCCCAGGGCCCCTTCCAGGCTGCGGGGCCCAGCGGTTGGAGCCCGGCTACCCCGGCGAGGGGCGGAAGAACCTGCACGGCGCGGCCGGAGAACCCGGCATGCATGCGCGGGGCAGGCCGGGCAGGAGTTCCAGGAGCCCGGCCACGATTCCTACTTCTCCCCGGTGCCCTGCCCGGAGGCCGGGCGGGCCCGGGGGCCTTCGGCGCGGGCGGCGGGCGGCTTCCGCGGCGGAGACGAGCCTCTCTGGGGCCCGGGAGGTCGGCCCTGGGTCGACCTGGCGCCGGGGCTCGGGCTCCGGAAGTCCGTATGAGGTTTTTGAAACGGGCCTTGCCCGGGCCTTCGCTCCAGGAGGGCGGACACTTTCGGCGGTTGCCCCCGGTGGCTGGGCCGGGTGCCGCATCTACAATATTGCCAGGAAAGGTTCGCGGAGATTTTCGGGGACACGGATTTCGGGACCCTAGATGCCCATCTTGGGTTCCAGGAGGTCGGACGGAGGAACCTCCGGGGCCGGACCGTGCTGCAGGAGGGGGTCAAAACCGAGTTTGGCTCCAAGTCGACTGGAGCCCCGGCCCGGGGGGCGGGCCGGGCGGGCAGGCCGGGCGAGAGTTCCAGGAACCCGGCCGCGATTCCGGCTTCGACCCGGTCGACTGCACGGCGGGCGTGCAGGCCGGGGGGCGACTCGCAGGGGCCCTTCCAGGCTGCGGGGCCCAGCGGTTGGAGCCCGGCTACCCCGGCGAGGGGCGGAAGAACCTGCACGGCGCGGCGGGAGAACCCGGCATGCTTCCGCGTGGCAGGCCGGGCAGGAGTTCCAGGAGCCCGGCCACGATTCCTACTTCTCCCCGGTGCCCTGCCCGGAGGCCGGGCGGGCCCGGGGGCCTTCGCCGCGGGCGGCGGGCGGCTTCCGCGGCGGAGACGAGCCTCTCTGGGGCCCGGGAGGTCGGCCCTGGGTCGACCTGGCGCCGGGGCTCGGGCTCCGGAAGTCCGTATGAGGTTTTTGAAACGGGCCTTGCCCGGGCCTTCGCTCCAGGAGGGCGGACACTTTCGGCGGTTGCCCCCGGTGGCTGGGCCGGGTGCCGCATCTACAATATTGCCAGGAAAGGTTCGCGGAGATTTTCGGGGACACGGATTTCGGGACCCTGGATGCCCATCTTGGGTTCCAGGAGGTCGGACGGAGGAACCTCCGGGGCCGGACCGTGCTGCAGGAGGGGGTCAAAACCGAGTTTGGCTCCATGTCGACTGGAGCCCCGGCCCGGGGGGCGGGCCGGGCGGGCAGGCCGGGCGAGAGTTCCAGGAACCCGGCCGCGATTCCGGCTTCGACCCGGTCGACTGCACGGCGGGCGTGCAGGCCGGGGGGCGACTCGCAGGGGCCCTTCCACGCTGCGGGGCCCAGCGGTTGGAGCCCGGCTACCCCGGCGAGGGGCGGAAGAACCTGCACGGCGCGGCGGGAGAACCCGGCATGCTTCCGCGTGGCAGGCCGGGCAGGAGTTCCAGGAGCCCGGCCACGATTCCTACTTCTCCCCGGTGCCCTGCCCGGAGGCCGGGCGGGCCCGGGGGCCTTCGCCGCGGGCGGCGGGCGGCTTCCGCGGCGGAGACGAGCCTCTCTGGGGCCCGGGAGGTCGGCCCTGGGTCGACCTGGCGCCGGGGCTCGGGCTCCGGAAGTCCGTATGAGGTTTTTGAAACGGGCCTTGCCCGGGCCTTCGCTCCAGGAGGGCGGACACTTTCGGCGGTTGCCCCCGGTGGCTGGGCCGGGTGCCGCATCTACAATATTGCCAGGAAAGGTTCGCGGAGATTTTCGGGGACACGGATTTCGGGACCCTGGATGCCCATCTTGGGTTCCAGGAGGTCGGACGGAGGAACCTCCGGGGCCGGACCGTGCTGCAGGAGGGGGTCAAAACCGAGTTTGGCTCCAAGTCGACTGGAGCCCCGGCCCGGGGGGCGGGCCGGGCGGGCAGGCCGGGCGAGAGTTCCAGGAACCCGGCCGCGATTCCGGCTTCGACCCGGTCGACTGCACGGCGGGCGTGCAGGCCGGGGGGCGACTCGCAGGGGCCCTTCCACGCTGCGGGGCCCAGCGGTTGGAGCCCGGCTACCCCGGCGAGGGGCGGAAGAACCTGCACGGCGCGGCGGGAGAACCCGGCATGCTTCCGCGTGGCAGGCCGGGCAGGAGTTCCAGGAGCCCGGCCACGATTCCTACTTCTCCCCGGTGCCCTGCCCGGAGGCCGGGCGGGCCCGGGGGCCTTCGGCGCGGGCGGCGGGCGGCTTCCGCGGCGGAGACGAGCCTCTCTGGGGCCCGGGAGGTCGGCCCTGGGTCGACCTGGCGCCGGGGCTCGGGCTCCGGAAGTCCGTATGAGGTTTTTGAAACGGGCCTTGCCCGGGCCTTCGCTCCAGGAGGGCGGACACTTTCGGCGGTTGCCCCCGGTGGCTGGGCCGGGTGCCGCATCTACAATATTGCCAGGAAAGGTTCGCGGAGATTTTCGGGGACACGGATTTCGGGACCCTGGATGCCCATCTTGGGTTCCAGGAGGTCGGACGGAGGAACCTCCGGGGCCGGACCGTGCTGCAGGAGGGGGTCAAAACCGAGTTTGGCTCCATGTCGACTGGAGCCCCGGCCCGGGGGGCGGGCCGGGCGGGCAGGCCGGGCGAGAGTTCCAGGAACCCGGCCGCGATTCCGGCTTCGACCCGGTCGACTGCACGGCGGGCGTGCAGGCCGGGGGGCGACTCGCAGGGGCCCTTCCACGCTGCGGGGCCCAGCGGTTGGAGCCCGGCTACCCCGGCGAGGGGCGGAAGAACCTGCACGGCGCGGCGGGAGAACCCGGCATGCTTCCGCGTGGCAGGCCGGGCAGGAGTTCCAGGAGCCCGGCCACGATTCCTACTTCTCCCCGGTGCCCTGCCCGGAGGCCGGGCGGGCCCGGGGGCCTTCGCCGCGGGCGGCGGGCGGCTTCCGCGGCGGAGACGAGCCTCTCTGGGGCCCGGGAGGTCGGCCCTGGGTCGACCTGGCGCCGGGGCTCGGGCTCCGGAAGTCCGTATGAGGTTTTTGAAACGGGCCTTGCCCGGGCCTTCGCTCCAGGAGGGCGGACACTTTCGGCGGTTGCCCCCGGTGGCTGGGCCGGGTGCCGCATCTACAATATTGCCAGGAAAGGTTCGCGGAGATTTTCGGGGACACGGATTTCGGGACCCTGGATGCCCATCTTGGGTTCCAGGAGGTCGGACGGAGGAACCTCCGGGGCCGGACCGTGCTGCAGGAGGGGGTCAAAACCGAGTTTGGCTCCAAGTCGACTGGAGCCCCGGCCCGGGGGGCGGGCCGGGCGGGCAGGCCGGGCGAGAGTTCCAGGAACCCGGCCGCGATTCCGGCTTCGACCCGGTCGACTGCACGGCGGGCGTGCAGGCCGGGGGGCGACTCGCAGGGGCCCTTCCAGGCTGCGGGGCCCAGCGGTTGGAGCCCGGCTACCCCGGCGAGGGGCGGAAGAACCTGCACGGCGCGGCGGGAGAACCCGGCATGCTTCCGCGGGGCAGGCCGGGCAGGAGTTCCAGGAGCCCGGCCACGATTCCTACTTCTCCCCGGTGCCCTGCGCGGAGGCCGGGCGGGCCCGGGGGCCTTCGGCGCGGGCATCAGGCGGCTTCCGCGGCGGAGACGTGCCTCTCTGGGGCCCGGGAGGTCGGCCCTGGGTCGACCTGGCGCCCGGGCTCGCGCTCCGGAAGTCCGTATGAGGTTTTTCAAACGGGCCTTGCCCGGGCCTTCGCTCCAGGAGGGCGGACACTTTCGGCGGTTGGCCCCGGTGGCTGGGCCGGGTGCCGCATCTACAATATTGCCAAGAAAGGTTCGCGGAGATTTTGGGGGACTCGGTTTTCAGGACCCTAAATGCCCATGTTCGGTTCCAGAAAGTCGGTCAGAGGAA
>NW_026775292.1:346244-351244 GCF_030867095.1 Alligator mississippiensis | reverse complement strand
TTCCAGGAGCCCGGCCGCGATTCCGACTTCTCCCCGGTGCCCTGCCCGGAGGCCGGGCAGGTCCGGGGGCCTTCGGCGCGGGCGGCGGGATGCTCCCGCGGGGGAGACGAGCCGTGCTGGGCCCCGGGAGGGAGGCCCGGGGTCGACCTGGCGCCGGGGCTCCGGCCCTGGAAGTCCCGATGAGGTTTTTCAAACGGGCCGTGCCCGGGCCTTCGCTCCAGGAGGGCGGACACTTTCGGCGGTTGCCCCCGGTGGCTGGGCCGGGTGCCGCATCTACAATATTGCCAGGAAAGGTCCGCGGAGATTTTCGGGGACACGCTTTTCGGGACCCTAGTTGCCCATCTTGGGTTCCAGGAGGTCGGGCAGGGGTACCTCCGGGACCGGACCGTGCTGCAGGAGGGGGTCAACCCCGGGTTTGGCTCCATGTCGACTGGAGCTCCGGCCCAGGGGCGGGCCGGGCGAGAGTTCCAGGAACCCGGCCGCGATTCCGGCTTCTCCCCGGTGCCCTGCCCGGAGGCCGGGCAGGTCCGGGGGCCTTCGGCGCGGGCGGCGGGCTGCTCCCGCGGGGGAGACGAGCCTCTCTGGGGCCCGGGAGGTTGGCCCTGGGTCGACCTGGCGCCGGGGCTCGGGCTCCGGAAGTCCGTATGAGGTTTTTCAAACGGGCCGTGCCCGGGCCTTCGCTCCAGGAGGGCGGACACTTTCGGCGGTTCGTCCCGGTGGCTGGGCCGGGTGCCGCATCTACAATATTGCCGAGAAAGGTCCGCGGAGATTTTCGGGGACACGGTTTCCGGGACCCTAGATGCCCATCTTGGGTTCCAGGAGCTCGGACGGAGGAACCTCCGGGGCCGGACCGTGCTGCAGGAGGGGTTCAACCGCGAGTTTGGCTCCATGTCGACTGGAGCTCCGGCCCAGGGGCGGGCCGAGCGGCTTGGCCGGGCGAGAGTTCCAGGAGCCCGGCCGCGATTCCGGCTTCTCCCCGGTGCCCTGCCCGGAGGCCGGGCGGGTCCGGGGGCCTTCGGCGCGGGCAGCGGGCTGCTCCCGCGGGGGAGACGAGCCGCCCTAACGCCCGGGAGGGAGGCCCGGGGTCGACCTGGCTCCCGAGCTCCGGCCCTGGAAGTCCGTATGAGGATTTTCAAACGGGCCGTGCCCGGGCCTTCGCTCCAGGAGGCCGGACACTTTCGGCGGTTGCTCCCGGCGGCTGGGCCGGGTGCCGCATCTACAATATTGCCGAGAAAGGTCCGCGGAGATTTTCGGGGACACGGGTTTCGGGACCCTAGATGCCCATCTTGGGTTCCAGGAGCTCGGACGGAGGAACCTCCGGGGCCGGACCGTGCTGCAGGAGAGGTTCAACCGCGAGTTTGGCTCCATGTCGACTGGAGCTCCGGCCCAGGGGCGGGCCGAGCGGCTTGGCCGGGCGAGAGTTCCAGGAGCCCGGCCGCGATTCCGGCTTCTCCCCGGTGCCCTGCCCGGAGGCCGGGCAGGTCCGGGGGCCTTCGGCGAGGGCGGCGGGCTGCTCCCGCGGGGGAGACGAGCCGTGCTGGGCCCCGGGAGGGAGGCCCGCGGTCGACCTGGCGCCGGGGCTCCGGCCCTGGAAGTCCGTATGAGGTTTTTCAAACGGGCCTTGCCCGGGCCTTCGCTCCAGGAGGCCGGACACTTTCGGCGGTTCGTCCCGGTGGCTGGGCCGGGTGCCGCATCTGCAATATTGCCAGGAAAGGTTCGCGGAGATTTTCGAGGACACGGGTTTCGGGACCCTAGATGCCCATCTTGGGTTCCAGGAGCTCGGACGGAGGAACCTCCGGGGCCGGACCGTGCTGCAGGCGAGGGTCAACCCCGAGTTTGGCTCCATGTCGACTGGCGCTCCGGCCCGGGGGGCGGGCCGGGCGGGCAGGCCGGGCGAGAGTTCCAGGAACCCGGCCGCGATTCCGGCTTCGACCCGGTCGACTGCACGGCGGGCGTGCAGGCCGGCGGCGACTCCCAGGGCCCCTTCCAGGCTGCGGGGCCCAGCGGTTGGAGCCCGGCTACCCCGGCGAGGGGCGGAAGAACCTGCACGGCGCGGCCGGAGAACCCGGCATGCATGCGCGGGGCAGGCCGGGCAGGAGTTCCAGGAGCCCGGCCACGA
Organism: Alligator mississippiensis; assembly: GCF_030867095.1. Classification (NCBI taxonomy): domain Eukaryota; kingdom Metazoa; phylum Chordata; order Crocodylia; family Alligatoridae; genus Alligator; species Alligator mississippiensis. Next base: position 349,125 of record NW_026775292.1, on the reverse strand, counting down.
TTCCTACTTCTCCCCGGTGCCCTGCCCGGAGGCCGGGCGGGCCCGGGGGCCTTCGGCGCGGGCGGCGGGCGGCTTCCGCGGCGGAGACGAGCCTCTCTGGGGCCCGGGAGGTCGGCCCTGGGTCGACCTGGCGCCGGGGCTCGGGCTCCGGAAGTCCGTATGAGGTTTTTGAAACGGGCCTTGCCCGGGCCTTCGCTCCAGGAGGGCGGACACTTTCGGCGGTTGCCCCCGGTGGCTGGGCCGGGTGCCGCATCTACAATATTGCCAGGAAAGGTTCGCGGAGATTTTCGGGGACACGGATTTCGGGACCCTAGATGCCCATCTTGGGTTCCAGGAGGTCGGACGGAGGAACCTCCGGGGCCGGACCGTGCTGCAGGAGGGGGTCAAAACCGAGTTTGGCTCCAAGTCGACTGGAGCCCCGGCCCGGGGGGCGGGCCGGGCGGGCAGGCCGGGCGAGAGTTCCAGGAACCCGGCCGCGATTCCGGCTTCGACCCGGTCGACTGCACGGCGGGCGTGCAGGCCGGGGGGCGACTCGCAGGGGCCCTTCCAGGCTGCGGGGCCCAGCGGTTGGAGCCCGGCTACCCCGGCGAGGGGCGGAAGAACCTGCACGGCGCGGCGGGAGAACCCGGCATGCTTCCGCGTGGCAGGCCGGGCAGGAGTTCCAGGAGCCCGGCCACGATTCCTACTTCTCCCCGGTGCCCTGCCCGGAGGCCGGGCGGGCCCGGGGGCCTTCGCCGCGGGCGGCGGGCGGCTTCCGCGGCGGAGACGAGCCTCTCTGGGGCCCGGGAGGTCGGCCCTGGGTCGACCTGGCGCCGGGGCTCGGGCTCCGGAAGTCCGTATGAGGTTTTTGAAACGGGCCTTGCCCGGGCCTTCGCTCCAGGAGGGCGGACACTTTCGGCGGTTGCCCCCGGTGGCTGGGCCGGGTGCCGCATCTACAATATTGCCAGGAAAGGTTCGCGGAGATTTTCGGGGACACGGATTTCGGGACCCTGGATGCCCATCTTGGGTTCCAGGAGGTCGGACGGAGGAACCTCCGGGGCCGGACCGTGCTGCAGGAGGGGGTCAAAACCGAGTTTGGCTCCATGTCGACTGGAGCCCCGGCCCGGGGGGCGGGCCGGGCGGGCAGGCCGGGCGAGAGTTCCAGGAACCCGGCCGCGATTCCGGCTTCGACCCGGTCGACTGCACGGCGGGCGTGCAGGCCGGGGGGCGACTCGCAGGGGCCCTTCCACGCTGCGGGGCCCAGCGGTTGGAGCCCGGCTACCCCGGCGAGGGGCGGAAGAACCTGCACGGCGCGGCGGGAGAACCCGGCATGCTTCCGCGTGGCAGGCCGGGCAGGAGTTCCAGGAGCCCGGCCACGATTCCTACTTCTCCCCGGTGCCCTGCCCGGAGGCCGGGCGGGCCCGGGGGCCTTCGCCGCGGGCGGCGGGCGGCTTCCGCGGCGGAGACGAGCCTCTCTGGGGCCCGGGAGGTCGGCCCTGGGTCGACCTGGCGCCGGGGCTCGGGCTCCGGAAGTCCGTATGAGGTTTTTGAAACGGGCCTTGCCCGGGCCTTCGCTCCAGGAGGGCGGACACTTTCGGCGGTTGCCCCCGGTGGCTGGGCCGGGTGCCGCATCTACAATATTGCCAGGAAAGGTTCGCGGAGATTTTCGGGGACACGGATTTCGGGACCCTGGATGCCCATCTTGGGTTCCAGGAGGTCGGACGGAGGAACCTCCGGGGCCGGACCGTGCTGCAGGAGGGGGTCAAAACCGAGTTTGGCTCCAAGTCGACTGGAGCCCCGGCCCGGGGGGCGGGCCGGGCGGGCAGGCCGGGCGAGAGTTCCAGGAACCCGGCCGCGATTCCGGCTTCGACCCGGTCGACTGCACGGCGGGCGTGCAGGCCGGGGGGCGACTCGCAGGGGCCCTTCCAGGCTGCGGGGCCCAGCGGTTGGAGCCCGGCTACCCCGGCGAGGGGCGGAAGAACCTGCACGGCGCGGCGGGAGAACCCGGCATGCTTCCGCGGGGCAGGCCGGGCAGGAGTTCCAGGAGCCCGGCCACGATTCCTACTTCTCCCCGGTGCCCTGCGCGGAGGCCGGGCGGGCCCGGGGGCCTTCGGCGCGGGCATCAGGCGGCTTCCGCGGCGGAGACGTGCCTCTCTGGGGCCCGGGAGGTCGGCCCTGGGTCGACCTGGCGCCCGGGCTCGCGCTCCGGAAGTCCGTATGAGGTTTTTCAAACGGGCCTTGCCCGGGCCTTCGCTCCAGGAGGGCGGACACTTTCGGCGGTTGGCCCCGGTGGCTGGGCCGGGTGCCGCATCTACAATATTGCCAAGAAAGGTTCGCGGAGATTTTGGGGGACTCGGTTTTCAGGACCCTAAATGCCCATGTTCGGTTCCAGAAAGTCGGTCAGAGGAACCTCCGGGGCAAAAGAACCGTGCCGCGCTGCCTTGTCAACCGAGCGTGGAGGCAGCGTGCCCCGATCCGGCGGGCCTGGCCGTGCGAGAGTTCCAGGCTCTGGCCCGCGATTCCGGCTCCCGCCCCCCCCCCCGGTGATGGGCTCGGAGGTCGGGCAGGCAGCGGTGCTTGCTTCCCCAGGAGTGGCGGGGCTCTCCTGACGGGGAACCGGGAGGACCTGGTGTCCGCCGTGGGACTTGGAAAACTTCTGCTCGGTTGCGTTGGGAGCGGTTAACGTGGGAGCTCCGGCCGGGAGCGGCCCGGCGGGCCAGGCCGGGGGAGAGTTCCAGGAGACCGGCCACCGCTCCGGTTTCGCCCCGGTGACCTGCCGCCCTCCCTTACGGCGTTCAGGGCAAGCCGGGGGCGCTTCCTCGGGAGCGGCGGGCTTCTCCTGCCAGAGAGCCGTGTTGACCTGGTGTCCGGCGTGGGACTTAGAAAAAAATTTCGCTGCTGG
>NW_026775292.1:328744-333744 GCF_030867095.1 Alligator mississippiensis | reverse complement strand
TCTCCCCGGTGCCCTGCCCGGAGGCCGGGCAGGTCCGGGGGCCTTCGGCGCGGGCGGCGGGCTGCTCCCGCGGGGGAGACGAGCCTCTCTGGGGCCCGGGAGGTTGGCCCTGGGTCGACCTGGCGCCGGGGCTCGGGCTCCGGAAGTCCGTATGAGGTTTTTCAAACGGGCCGTGCCCGGGCCTTCGCTCCAGGAGGGCGGACACTTTCGGCGGTTCGTCCCGGTGGCTGGGCCGGGTGCCGCATCTACAATATTGCCGAGAAAGGTCCGCGGAGATTTTCGGGGACACGGTTTCCGGGACCCTAGATGCCCATCTTGGGTTCCAGGAGCTCGGACGGAGGAACCTCCGGGGCCGGACCGTGCTGCAGGAGGGGTTCAACCGCGAGTTTGGCTCCATGTCGACTGGAGCTCCGGCCCAGGGGCGGGCCGAGCGGCTTGGCCGGGCGAGAGTTCCAGGAGCCCGGCCGCGATTCCGGCTTCTCCCCGGTGCCCTGCCCGGAGGCCGGGCGGGTCCGGGGGCCTTCGGCGCGGGCAGCGGGCTGCTCCCGCGGGGGAGACGAGCCGCCCTAACGCCCGGGAGGGAGGCCCGGGGTCGACCTGGCTCCCGAGCTCCGGCCCTGGAAGTCCGTATGAGGATTTTCAAACGGGCCGTGCCCGGGCCTTCGCTCCAGGAGGCCGGACACTTTCGGCGGTTGCTCCCGGCGGCTGGGCCGGGTGCCGCATCTACAATATTGCCAGGAAAGGTCCGCGGAGATTTTCGGGGACACGGGTTTCGGGACCCTAGATGCCCATCTTGGGTTCCAGGAGCTCGGACGGAGGAACCTCCGGGGCCGGACCGTGCTGCAGGAGAGGTTCAACCGCGAGTTTGGCTCCATGTCGACTGGAGCTCCGGCCCAGGGGCGGGCCGAGCGGCTTGGCCGGGCGAGAGTTCCAGGAGCCCGGCCGCGATTCCGGCTTCTCCCCGGTGCCCTGCCCGGAGGCCGGGCAGGTCCGGGGGCCTTCGGCGAGGGCGGCGGGCTGCTCCCGCGGGGGAGACGAGCCGTGCTGGGCCCCGGGAGGGAGGCCCGCGGTCGACCTGGCGCCGGGGCTCCGGCCCTGGAAGTCCGTATGAGGTTTTTCAAACGGGCCTTGCCCGGGCCTTCGCTCCAGGAGGCCGGACACTTTCGGCGGTTCGTCCCGGTGGCTGGGCCGGGTGCCGCATCTGCAATATTGCCAGGAAAGGTTCGCGGAGATTTTCGAGGACACGGGTTTCGGGACCCTAGATGCCCATCTTGGGTTCCAGGAGCTCGGACGGAGGAACCTCCGGGGCCGGACCGTGCTGCAGGCGAGGGTCAACCCCGAGTTTGGCTCCATGTCGACTGGCGCTCCGGCCCGGGGGGCGGGCCGGGCGGGCAGGCCGGGCGAGAGTTCCAGGAACCCGGCCGCGATTCCGGCTTCGACCCGGTCGACTGCACGGCGGGCGTGCAGGCCGGGGGGCGACTCGCAGGGGCCCTTCCAGGCTGCGGGGCCCAGCGGTTGGAGCCCGGCTACCCCGGCGAGGGGCGGAAGAACCTGCACGGCGCGGCGGGAGAACCCGGCATGCTTCCGCGGGGCAGGCCGGGCAGGAGTTCCAGGAGCCCGGCCACGATTCCTACTTCTCCCCGGTGCCCTGCCCGGAGGCCGGGCGGGCCCGGGGGCCTTCGGCGCGGGCGGCGGGCGGCTTCCGCGGCGGAGACGAGCCTCTCTGGGGCCCGGGAGGTCGGCCCTGGGTCGACCTGGCGCCGGGGCTCGGGCTCCGGAAGTCCGTATGAGGTTTTTGAAACGGGCCTTGCCCGGGCCTTCGCTCCAGGAGGGCGGACACTTTCGGCGGTTGCCCCCGGTGGCTGGGCCGGGTGCCGCATCTACAATATTGCCAGGAAAGGTTCGCGGAGATTTTCGGGGACACGGATTTCGGGACCCTGGATGCCCATCTTGGGTTCCAGGAGGTCGGACGGAGGAACCTCCGGGGCCGGACCGTGCTGCAGGAGGGGGTCAAAACCGAGTTTGGCTCCATGTCGACTGGCGCCCCGGCCCGGGGGGCGGGCCGGGCGGGCAGGCCGGGCGAGAGTTCCAGGAACCCGGCCGCGATTCCGGCTTCGACCCGGTCGACTGCACGGCGGGCGTGCAGGCCGGCGGCGACTCGCAGGGCCCCTTCCACGCTGCGGGGCCCAGCGGTTGGAGCCCGGCTACCCCGGCGAGGGGCGGAAGAACCTGCACGGCGCGGCGGGAGAACCCGGCATGCTTCCGCGGGGCAGGCCGGGCAGGAGTTCCAGGAGCCCGGCCACGATTCCTACTTCTCCCCGGTGCCCTGCCCGGAGGCCGGGCGGGCCCGGGGGCCTTCGCCGCGGGCGGCGGGCGGCTTCCGCGGCGGAGACGAGCCTCTCTGGGGCCCGGGAGGTCGGCCCTGGGTCGACCTGGCGCCGGGGCTCGGGCTCCGGAAGTCCGTATGAGGTTTTTGAAACGGGCCTTGCCCGGGCCTTCGCTCCAGGAGGGCGGACACTTTCGGCGGTTGCCCCCGGTGGCTGGGCCGGGTGCCGCATCTACAATATTGCCAGGAAAGGTTCGCGGAGATTTTCGGGGACACGGATTTCGGGACCCTAGATGCCCATCTTGGGTTCCAGGAGGTCGGACGGAGGAACCTCCGGGGCCGGACCGTGCTGCAGGAGGGGGTCAAAACCGAGTTTGGCTCCAAGTCGACTGGAGCCCCGGCCCGGGGGGCGGGCCGGGCGGGCAGGCCGGGCGAGAGTTCCAGGAACCCGGCCGCGATTCCGGCTTCGACCCGGTCGACTGCACGGCGGGCGTGCAGGCCGGGGGGCGACTCGCAGGGGCCCTTCCAGGCTGCGGGGCCCAGCGGTTGGAGCCCGGCTACCCCGGCGAGGGGCGGAAGAACCTGCACGGCGCGGCGGGAGAACCCGGCATGCTTCCGCGTGGCAGGCCGGGCAGGAGTTCCAGGAGCCCGGCCACGATTCCTACTTCTCCCCGGTGCCCTGCCCGGAGGCCGGGCGGGCCCGGGGGCCTTCGGCGCGGGCGGCGGGCGGCTTCCGCGGCGGAGACGAGCCTCTCTGGGGCCCGGGAGGTCGGCCCTGGGTCGACCTGGCGCCGGGGCTCGGGCTCCGGAAGTCCGTATGAGGTTTTTGAAACGGGCCTTGCCCGGGCCTTCGCTCCAGGAGGGCGGACACTTTCGGCGGTTGCCCCCGGTGGCTGGGCCGGGTGCCGCATCTACAATATTGCCAGGAAAGGTTCGCGGAGATTTTCGGGGACACGGATTTCGGGACCCTGGATGCCCATCTTGGGTTCCAGGAGGTCGGACGGAGGAACCTCCGGGGCCGGACCGTGCTGCAGGAGGGGGTCAAAACCGAGTTTGGCTCCATGTCGACTGGCGCCCCGGCCCGGGGGGCGGGCCGGGCGGGCAGGCCGGGCGAGAGTTCCAGGAACCCGGCCGCGATTCCGGCTTCGACCCGGTCGACTGCACGGCGGGCGTGCAGGCCGGCGGCGACTCGCAGGGCCCCTTCCACGCTGCGGGGCCCAGCGGTTGGAGCCCGGCTACCCCGGCGAGGGGCGGAAGAACCTGCACGGCGCGGCGGGAGAACCCGGCATGCTTCCGCGTGGCAGGCCGGGCAGGAGTTCCAGGAGCCCGGCCACGATTCCTACTTCTCCCCGGTGCCCTGCCCGGAGGCCGGGCGGGCCCGGGGGCCTTCGGCGCGGGCGGCGGGCGGCTTCCGCGGCGGAGACGAGCCTCTCTGGGGCCCGGGAGGTCGGCCCTGGGTCGACCTGGCGCCGGGGCTCGGGCTCCGGAAGTCCGTATGAGGTTTTTGAAACGGGCCTTGCCCGGGCCTTCGCTCCAGGAGGGCGGACACTTTCGGCGGTTGCCCCCGGTGGCTGGGCCGGGTGCCGCATCTACAATATTGCCAGGAAAGGTTCGCGGAGATTTTCGGGGACACGGATTTCGGGACCCTGGATGCCCATCTTGGGTTCCAGGAGGTCGGACGGAGGAACCTCCGGGGCCGGACCGTGCTGCAGGAGGGGGTCAAAACCGAGTTTGGCTCCAAGTCGACTGGAGCCCCGGCCCGGGGGGCGGGCCGGGCGGGCAGGCCGGGCGAGAGTTCCAGGAACCCGGCCGCGATTCCGGCTTCGACCCGGTCGACTGCACGGCGGGCGTGCAGGCCGGGGGGCGACTCGCAGGGGCCCTTCCACGCTGCGGGGCCCAGCGGTTGGAGCCCGGCTACCCCGGCGAGGGGCGGAAGAACCTGCACGGCGCGGCGGGAGAACCCGGCATGCTTCCGCGGGGCAGGCCGGGCAGGAGTTCCAGGAGCCCGGCCACGATTCCTACTTCTCCCCGGTGCCCTGCGCGGAGGCCGGGCGGGCCCGGGGGCCTTCGGCGCGGGCATCAGGCGGCTTCCGCGGCGGAGACGTGCCTCTCTGGGGCCCGGGAGGTCGGCCCTGGGTCGACCTGGCGCCCGGGCTCGCGCTCCGGAAGTCCGTATGAGGTTTTTCAAACGGGCCTTGCCCGGGCCTTCGCTCCAGGAGGGCGGACACTTTCGGCGGTTGGCCCCGGTGGCTGGGCCGGGTGCCGCATCTACAATATTGCCAAGAAAGGTTCGCGGAGATTTTGGGGGACTCGGTTTTCAGGACCCTAAATGCCCATGTTCGGTTCCAGAAAGTCGGTCAGAGGAACCTCCGGGGCAAAAGAACCGTGCCGCGCTGCCTTGTCAACCGAGCGTGGAGGCAGCGTGCCCCGATCCGGCGGGCCTGGCCGTGCGAGAGTTCCAGGCTCTGGCCCGCGATTCCGGCTCCCGCCCCCCCCCCCGGTGATGGGCTCGGAGGTCGGGCAGGCAGCGGTGCTTGCTTCCCCAGGAGTGGCGGGGCTCTCCTGACGGGGAACCGGGAGGACCTGGTGTCCGCCGTGGGACTTGGAAAACTTCTGCTCGGTTGCGTTGGGAGCGGTTAACGTGGGAGCTCCGGCCGGGAGCGGCCCGGCGGGC
>NW_026775292.1:313744-316244 GCF_030867095.1 Alligator mississippiensis | reverse complement strand
CGGGGACACGCTTTTCGGGACCCTAGTTGCCCATCTTGGGTTCCAGGAGGTCGGGCAGGGGTACCTCCGGGGCCGGACCGTGCTGCAGGAGGGGGTCAAAACCGAGTTTGGCTCCATGTCGACTGGCGCCCCGGCCCGGGGGGCGGGCCGGGCGGGCAGGCCGGGCGAGAGTTCCAGGAACCCGGCCGCGATTCCGGCTTCGACCCGGTCGACTGCACGGCGGGCGTGCAGGCCGGCGGCGACTCGCAGGGCCCCTTCCACGCTGCGGGGCCCAGCGGTTGGAGCCCGGCTACCCCGGCGAGGGGCGGAAGAACCTGCACGGCGCGGCGGGAGAACCCGGCATGCTTCCGCGGGGCAGGCCGGGCAGGAGTTCCAGGAGCCCGGCCACGATTCCTACTTCTCCCCGGTGCCCTGCCCGGAGGCCGGGCGGGCCCGGGGGCCTTCGCCGCGGGCGGCGGGCGGCTTCCGCGGCGGAGACGAGCCTCTCTGGGGCCCGGGAGGTCGGCCCTGGGTCGACCTGGCGCCGGGGCTCGGGCTCCGGAAGTCCGTATGAGGTTTTTGAAACGGGCCTTGCCCGGGCCTTCGCTCCAGGAGGGCGGACACTTTCGGCGGTTGCCCCCGGTGGCTGGGCCGGGTGCCGCATCTACAATATTGCCAGGAAAGGTTCGCGGAGATTTTCGGGGACACGGATTTCGGGACCCTAGATGCCCATCTTGGGTTCCAGGAGGTCGGACGGAGGAACCTCCGGGGCCGGACCGTGCTGCAGGAGGGGGTCAAAACCGAGTTTGGCTCCAAGTCGACTGGAGCCCCGGCCCGGGGGGCGGGCCGGGCGGGCAGGCCGGGCGAGAGTTCCAGGAACCCGGCCGCGATTCCGGCTTCGACCCGGTCGACTGCACGGCGGGCGTGCAGGCCGGGGGGCGACTCGCAGGGGCCCTTCCAGGCTGCGGGGCCCAGCGGTTGGAGCCCGGCTACCCCGGCGAGGGGCGGAAGAACCTGCACGGCGCGGCGGGAGAACCCGGCATGCTTCCGCGTGGCAGGCCGGGCAGGAGTTCCAGGAGCCCGGCCACGATTCCTACTTCTCCCCGGTGCCCTGCCCGGAGGCCGGGCGGGCCCGGGGGCCTTCGGCGCGGGCGGCGGGCGGCTTCCGCGGCGGAGACGAGCCTCTCTGGGGCCCGGGAGGTCGGCCCTGGGTCGACCTGGCGCCGGGGCTCGGGCTCCGGAAGTCCGTATGAGGTTTTTGAAACGGGCCTTGCCCGGGCCTTCGCTCCAGGAGGGCGGACACTTTCGGCGGTTGCCCCCGGTGGCTGGGCCGGGTGCCGCATCTACAATATTGCCAGGAAAGGTTCGCGGAGATTTTCGGGGACACGGATTTCGGGACCCTAGATGCCCATCTTGGGTTCCAGGAGGTCGGACGGAGGAACCTCCGGGGCCGGACCGTGCTGCAGGAGGGGGTCAAAACCGAGTTTGGCTCCAAGTCGACTGGAGCCCCGGCCCGGGGGGCGGGCCGGGCGGGCAGGCCGGGCGAGAGTTCCAGGAACCCGGCCGCGATTCCGGCTTCGACCCGGTCGACTGCACGGCGGGCGTGCAGGCCGGGGGGCGACTCGCAGGGGCCCTTCCAGGCTGCGGGGCCCAGCGGTTGGAGCCCGGCTACCCCGGCGAGGGGCGGAAGAACCTGCACGGCGCGGCGGGAGAACCCGGCATGCTTCCGCGTGGCAGGCCGGGCAGGAGTTCCAGGAGCCCGGCCACGATTCCTACTTCTCCCCGGTGCCCTGCCCGGAGGCCGGGCGGGCCCGGGGGCCTTCGGCGCGGGCGGCGGGCGGCTTCCGCGGCGGAGACGAGCCTCTCTGGGGCCCGGGAGGTCGGCCCTGGGTCGACCTGGCGCCGGGGCTCGGGCTCCGGAAGTCCGTATGAGGTTTTTGAAACGGGCCTTGCCCGGGCCTTCGCTCCAGGAGGGCGGACACTTTCGGCGGTTGCCCCCGGTGGCTGGGCCGGGTGCCGCATCTACAATATTGCCAGGAAAGGTTCGCGGAGATTTTCGGGGACACGGATTTCGGGACCCTGGATGCCCATCTTGGGTTCCAGGAGGTCGGACGGAGGAACCTCCGGGGCCGGACCGTGCTGCAGGAGGGGGTCAAAACCGAGTTTGGCTCCATGTCGACTGGCGCCCCGGCCCGGGGGGCGGGCCGGGCGGGCAGGCCGGGCGAGAGTTCCAGGAACCCGGCCGCGATTCCGGCTTCGACCCGGTCGACTGCACGGCGGGCGTGCAGGCCGGCGGCGACTCGCAGGGCCCCTTCCACGCTGCGGGGCCCAGCGGTTGGAGCCCGGCTACCCCGGCGAGGGGCGGAAGAACCTGCACGGCGCGGCGGGAGAACCCGGCATGCTTCCGCGTGGCAGGCCGGGCAGGAGTTCCAGGAGCCCGGCCACGATTCCTACTTCTCCCCGGTGCCCTGCCCGGAGGCCGGGCGGGCCCGGGGGCCTTCGGCGCGGGCGGCGGGCGGCT
>NW_026775292.1:296244-298744 GCF_030867095.1 Alligator mississippiensis | reverse complement strand
CGCCCCGGCCCGGGGGGCGGGCCGGGCGGGCAGGCCGGGCGAGAGTTCCAGGAACCCGGCCGCGATTCCGGCTTCGACCCGGTCGACTGCACGGCGGGCGTGCAGGCCGGCGGCGACTCGCAGGGCCCCTTCCACGCTGCGGGGCCCAGCGGTTGGAGCCCGGCTACCCCGGCGAGGGGCGGAAGAACCTGCACGGCGCGGCGGGAGAACCCGGCATGCTTCCGCGGGGCAGGCCGGGCAGGAGTTCCAGGAGCCCGGCCACGATTCCTACTTCTCCCCGGTGCCCTGCCCGGAGGCCGGGCGGGCCCGGGGGCCTTCGCCGCGGGCGGCGGGCGGCTTCCGCGGCGGAGACGAGCCTCTCTGGGGCCCGGGAGGTCGGCCCTGGGTCGACCTGGCGCCGGGGCTCGGGCTCCGGAAGTCCGTATGAGGTTTTTGAAACGGGCCTTGCCCGGGCCTTCGCTCCAGGAGGGCGGACACTTTCGGCGGTTGCCCCCGGTGGCTGGGCCGGGTGCCGCATCTACAATATTGCCAGGAAAGGTTCGCGGAGATTTTCGGGGACACGGATTTCGGGACCCTAGATGCCCATCTTGGGTTCCAGGAGGTCGGACGGAGGAACCTCCGGGGCCGGACCGTGCTGCAGGAGGGGGTCAAAACCGAGTTTGGCTCCAAGTCGACTGGAGCCCCGGCCCGGGGGGCGGGCCGGGCGGGCAGGCCGGGCGAGAGTTCCAGGAACCCGGCCGCGATTCCGGCTTCGACCCGGTCGACTGCACGGCGGGCGTGCAGGCCGGGGGGCGACTCGCAGGGGCCCTTCCAGGCTGCGGGGCCCAGCGGTTGGAGCCCGGCTACCCCGGCGAGGGGCGGAAGAACCTGCACGGCGCGGCGGGAGAACCCGGCATGCTTCCGCGTGGCAGGCCGGGCAGGAGTTCCAGGAGCCCGGCCACGATTCCTACTTCTCCCCGGTGCCCTGCCCGGAGGCCGGGCGGGCCCGGGGGCCTTCGGCGCGGGCGGCGGGCGGCTTCCGCGGCGGAGACGAGCCTCTCTGGGGCCCGGGAGGTCGGCCCTGGGTCGACCTGGCGCCGGGGCTCGGGCTCCGGAAGTCCGTATGAGGTTTTTGAAACGGGCCTTGCCCGGGCCTTCGCTCCAGGAGGGCGGACACTTTCGGCGGTTGCCCCCGGTGGCTGGGCCGGGTGCCGCATCTACAATATTGCCAGGAAAGGTTCGCGGAGATTTTCGGGGACACGGATTTCGGGACCCTAGATGCCCATCTTGGGTTCCAGGAGGTCGGACGGAGGAACCTCCGGGGCCGGACCGTGCTGCAGGAGGGGGTCAAAACCGAGTTTGGCTCCAAGTCGACTGGAGCCCCGGCCCGGGGGGCGGGCCGGGCGGGCAGGCCGGGCGAGAGTTCCAGGAACCCGGCCGCGATTCCGGCTTCGACCCGGTCGACTGCACGGCGGGCGTGCAGGCCGGGGGGCGACTCGCAGGGGCCCTTCCAGGCTGCGGGGCCCAGCGGTTGGAGCCCGGCTACCCCGGCGAGGGGCGGAAGAACCTGCACGGCGCGGCGGGAGAACCCGGCATGCTTCCGCGTGGCAGGCCGGGCAGGAGTTCCAGGAGCCCGGCCACGATTCCTACTTCTCCCCGGTGCCCTGCCCGGAGGCCGGGCGGGCCCGGGGGCCTTCGGCGCGGGCGGCGGGCGGCTTCCGCGGCGGAGACGAGCCTCTCTGGGGCCCGGGAGGTCGGCCCTGGGTCGACCTGGCGCCGGGGCTCGGGCTCCGGAAGTCCGTATGAGGTTTTTGAAACGGGCCTTGCCCGGGCCTTCGCTCCAGGAGGGCGGACACTTTCGGCGGTTGCCCCCGGTGGCTGGGCCGGGTGCCGCATCTACAATATTGCCAGGAAAGGTTCGCGGAGATTTTCGGGGACACGGATTTCGGGACCCTGGATGCCCATCTTGGGTTCCAGGAGGTCGGACGGAGGAACCTCCGGGGCCGGACCGTGCTGCAGGAGGGGGTCAAAACCGAGTTTGGCTCCATGTCGACTGGCGCCCCGGCCCGGGGGGCGGGCCGGGCGGGCAGGCCGGGCGAGAGTTCCAGGAACCCGGCCGCGATTCCGGCTTCGACCCGGTCGACTGCACGGCGGGCGTGCAGGCCGGCGGCGACTCGCAGGGCCCCTTCCACGCTGCGGGGCCCAGCGGTTGGAGCCCGGCTACCCCGGCGAGGGGCGGAAGAACCTGCACGGCGCGGCGGGAGAACCCGGCATGCTTCCGCGTGGCAGGCCGGGCAGGAGTTCCAGGAGCCCGGCCACGATTCCTACTTCTCCCCGGTGCCCTGCCCGGAGGCCGGGCGGGCCCGGGGGCCTTCGGCGCGGGCGGCGGGCGGCTTCCGCGGCGGAGACGAGCCTCTCTGGGGCCCGGGAGGTCGGCCCTGGGTCGACCTGGCGCCGGGGCTCGGGCTCCGGAAGTCCGTATGAGGTTTTTGAAACGGGCCTTGCCCGGGCCTTCGCTCCA
>NW_026775292.1:271244-276244 GCF_030867095.1 Alligator mississippiensis | reverse complement strand
CTTGGGTTCCAGGAGCTCGGACGGAGGAACCTCCGGGGCCGGACCGTGCTGCAGGAGGGGTTCAACCGCGAGTTTGGCTCCATGTCGACTGGAGCTCCGGCCCAGGGGCGGGCCGAGCGGCTTGGCCGGGCGAGAGTTCCAGGAGCCCGGCCGCGATTCCGGCTTCTCCCCGGTGCCCTGCCCGGAGGCCGGGCGGGTCCGGGGGCCTTCGGCGCGGGCAGCGGGCTGCTCCCGCGGGGGAGACGAGCCGCCCTAACGCCCGGGAGGGAGGCCCGGGGTCGACCTGGCTCCCGAGCTCCGGCCCTGGAAGTCCGTATGAGGATTTTCAAACGGGCCGTGCCCGGGCCTTCGCTCCAGGAGGCCGGACACTTTCGGCGGTTGCTCCCGGCGGCTGGGCCGGGTGCCGCATCTACAATATTGCCAGGAAAGGTCCGCGGAGATTTTCGGGGACACGGGTTTCGGGACCCTAGATGCCCATCTTGGGTTCCAGGAGCTCGGACGGAGGAACCTCCGGGGCCGGACCGTGCTGCAGGAGAGGTTCAACCGCGAGTTTGGCTCCATGTCGACTGGAGCTCCGGCCCAGGGGCGGGCCGAGCGGCTTGGCCGGGCGAGAGTTCCAGGAGCCCGGCCGCGATTCCGGCTTCTCCCCGGTGCCCTGCCCGGAGGCCGGGCAGGTCCGGGGGCCTTCGGCGAGGGCGGCGGGCTGCTCCCGCGGGGGAGACGAGCCGTGCTGGGCCCCGGGAGGGAGGCCCGCGGTCGACCTGGCGCCGGGGCTCCGGCCCTGGAAGTCCGTATGAGGTTTTTCAAACGGGCCTTGCCCGGGCCTTCGCTCCAGGAGGCCGGACACTTTCGGCGGTTCGTCCCGGTGGCTGGGCCGGGTGCCGCATCTGCAATATTGCCAGGAAAGGTTCGCGGAGATTTTCGAGGACACGGGTTTCGGGACCCTAGATGCCCATCTTGGGTTCCAGGAGCTCGGACGGAGGAACCTCCGGGGCCGGACCGTGCTGCAGGCGAGGGTCAACCCCGAGTTTGGCTCCATGTCGACTGGCGCTCCGGCCCGGGGGGCGGGCCGGGCGGGCAGGCCGGGCGAGAGTTCCAGGAACCCGGCCGCGATTCCGGCTTCGACCCGGTCGACTGCACGGCGGGCGTGCAGGCCGGGGGGCGACTCGCAGGGGCCCTTCCAGGCTGCGGGGCCCAGCGGTTGGAGCCCGGCTACCCCGGCGAGGGGCGGAAGAACCTGCACGGCGCGGCGGGAGAACCCGGCATGCTTCCGCGGGGCAGGCCGGGCAGGAGTTCCAGGAGCCCGGCCACGATTCCTACTTCTCCCCGGTGCCCTGCCCGGAGGCCGGGCGGGCCCGGGGGCCTTCGGCGCGGGCGGCGGGCGGCTTCCGCGGCGGAGACGAGCCTCTCTGGGGCCCGGGAGGTCGGCCCTGGGTCGACCTGGCGCCGGGGCTCGGGCTCCGGAAGTCCGTATGAGGTTTTTGAAACGGGCCTTGCCCGGGCCTTCGCTCCAGGAGGGCGGACACTTTCGGCGGTTGCCCCCGGTGGCTGGGCCGGGTGCCGCATCTACAATATTGCCAGGAAAGGTTCGCGGAGATTTTCGGGGACACGGATTTCGGGACCCTGGATGCCCATCTTGGGTTCCAGGAGGTCGGACGGAGGAACCTCCGGGGCCGGACCGTGCTGCAGGAGGGGGTCAAAACCGAGTTTGGCTCCATGTCGACTGGCGCCCCGGCCCGGGGGGCGGGCCGGGCGGGCAGGCCGGGCGAGAGTTCCAGGAACCCGGCCGCGATTCCGGCTTCGACCCGGTCGACTGCACGGCGGGCGTGCAGGCCGGCGGCGACTCGCAGGGCCCCTTCCACGCTGCGGGGCCCAGCGGTTGGAGCCCGGCTACCCCGGCGAGGGGCGGAAGAACCTGCACGGCGCGGCGGGAGAACCCGGCATGCTTCCGCGGGGCAGGCCGGGCAGGAGTTCCAGGAGCCCGGCCACGATTCCTACTTCTCCCCGGTGCCCTGCCCGGAGGCCGGGCGGGCCCGGGGGCCTTCGCCGCGGGCGGCGGGCGGCTTCCGCGGCGGAGACGAGCCTCTCTGGGGCCCGGGAGGTCGGCCCTGGGTCGACCTGGCGCCGGGGCTCGGGCTCCGGAAGTCCGTATGAGGTTTTTGAAACGGGCCTTGCCCGGGCCTTCGCTCCAGGAGGGCGGACACTTTCGGCGGTTGCCCCCGGTGGCTGGGCCGGGTGCCGCATCTACAATATTGCCAGGAAAGGTTCGCGGAGATTTTCGGGGACACGGATTTCGGGACCCTAGATGCCCATCTTGGGTTCCAGGAGGTCGGACGGAGGAACCTCCGGGGCCGGACCGTGCTGCAGGAGGGGGTCAAAACCGAGTTTGGCTCCAAGTCGACTGGAGCCCCGGCCCGGGGGGCGGGCCGGGCGGGCAGGCCGGGCGAGAGTTCCAGGAACCCGGCCGCGATTCCGGCTTCGACCCGGTCGACTGCACGGCGGGCGTGCAGGCCGGGGGGCGACTCGCAGGGGCCCTTCCAGGCTGCGGGGCCCAGCGGTTGGAGCCCGGCTACCCCGGCGAGGGGCGGAAGAACCTGCACGGCGCGGCGGGAGAACCCGGCATGCTTCCGCGTGGCAGGCCGGGCAGGAGTTCCAGGAGCCCGGCCACGATTCCTACTTCTCCCCGGTGCCCTGCCCGGAGGCCGGGCGGGCCCGGGGGCCTTCGGCGCGGGCGGCGGGCGGCTTCCGCGGCGGAGACGAGCCTCTCTGGGGCCCGGGAGGTCGGCCCTGGGTCGACCTGGCGCCGGGGCTCGGGCTCCGGAAGTCCGTATGAGGTTTTTGAAACGGGCCTTGCCCGGGCCTTCGCTCCAGGAGGGCGGACACTTTCGGCGGTTGCCCCCGGTGGCTGGGCCGGGTGCCGCATCTACAATATTGCCAGGAAAGGTTCGCGGAGATTTTCGGGGACACGGATTTCGGGACCCTGGATGCCCATCTTGGGTTCCAGGAGGTCGGACGGAGGAACCTCCGGGGCCGGACCGTGCTGCAGGAGGGGGTCAAAACCGAGTTTGGCTCCATGTCGACTGGCGCCCCGGCCCGGGGGGCGGGCCGGGCGGGCAGGCCGGGCGAGAGTTCCAGGAACCCGGCCGCGATTCCGGCTTCGACCCGGTCGACTGCACGGCGGGCGTGCAGGCCGGCGGCGACTCGCAGGGCCCCTTCCACGCTGCGGGGCCCAGCGGTTGGAGCCCGGCTACCCCGGCGAGGGGCGGAAGAACCTGCACGGCGCGGCGGGAGAACCCGGCATGCTTCCGCGTGGCAGGCCGGGCAGGAGTTCCAGGAGCCCGGCCACGATTCCTACTTCTCCCCGGTGCCCTGCCCGGAGGCCGGGCGGGCCCGGGGGCCTTCGGCGCGGGCGGCGGGCGGCTTCCGCGGCGGAGACGAGCCTCTCTGGGGCCCGGGAGGTCGGCCCTGGGTCGACCTGGCGCCGGGGCTCGGGCTCCGGAAGTCCGTATGAGGTTTTTGAAACGGGCCTTGCCCGGGCCTTCGCTCCAGGAGGGCGGACACTTTCGGCGGTTGCCCCCGGTGGCTGGGCCGGGTGCCGCATCTACAATATTGCCAGGAAAGGTTCGCGGAGATTTTCGGGGACACGGATTTCGGGACCCTGGATGCCCATCTTGGGTTCCAGGAGGTCGGACGGAGGAACCTCCGGGGCCGGACCGTGCTGCAGGAGGGGGTCAAAACCGAGTTTGGCTCCAAGTCGACTGGAGCCCCGGCCCGGGGGGCGGGCCGGGCGGGCAGGCCGGGCGAGAGTTCCAGGAACCCGGCCGCGATTCCGGCTTCGACCCGGTCGACTGCACGGCGGGCGTGCAGGCCGGGGGGCGACTCGCAGGGGCCCTTCCACGCTGCGGGGCCCAGCGGTTGGAGCCCGGCTACCCCGGCGAGGGGCGGAAGAACCTGCACGGCGCGGCGGGAGAACCCGGCATGCTTCCGCGGGGCAGGCCGGGCAGGAGTTCCAGGAGCCCGGCCACGATTCCTACTTCTCCCCGGTGCCCTGCGCGGAGGCCGGGCGGGCCCGGGGGCCTTCGGCGCGGGCATCAGGCGGCTTCCGCGGCGGAGACGTGCCTCTCTGGGGCCCGGGAGGTCGGCCCTGGGTCGACCTGGCGCCCGGGCTCGCGCTCCGGAAGTCCGTATGAGGTTTTTCAAACGGGCCTTGCCCGGGCCTTCGCTCCAGGAGGGCGGACACTTTCGGCGGTTGGCCCCGGTGGCTGGGCCGGGTGCCGCATCTACAATATTGCCAAGAAAGGTTCGCGGAGATTTTGGGGGACTCGGTTTTCAGGACCCTAAATGCCCATGTTCGGTTCCAGAAAGTCGGTCAGAGGAACCTCCGGGGCAAAAGAACCGTGCCGCGCTGCCTTGTCAACCGAGCGTGGAGGCAGCGTGCCCCGATCCGGCGGGCCTGGCCGTGCGAGAGTTCCAGGCTCTGGCCCGCGATTCCGGCTCCCGCCCCCCCCCCCGGTGATGGGCTCGGAGGTCGGGCAGGCAGCGGTGCTTGCTTCCCCAGGAGTGGCGGGGCTCTCCTGACGGGGAACCGGGAGGACCTGGTGTCCGCCGTGGGACTTGGAAAACTTCTGCTCGGTTGCGTTGGGAGCGGTTAACGTGGGAGCTCCGGCCGGGAGCGGCCCGGCGGGCCAGGCCGGGGGAGAGTTCCAGGAGACCGGCCACCGCTCCGGTTTCGCCCCGGTGACCTGCCGCCCTCCCTTACGGCGTTCAGGGCAAGCCGGGGGCGCTTCCTCGGGAGCGGCGGGCTTCTCCTGCCAGAGAGCCGTGTTGACCTGGTGTCCGGCGTGGGACTTAGAAAAAAATTTCGCTGCTGGGGGGCGAGCGGTTGACCTGGGCCCGCCGGAGAGGCCTGGAAGTCCGTATGAGGTTTTTGAAATGGGCTTTGTCCGACCCTTCGATCCAGGAGGGCGGACACTTTTGGTGGTTTGCCCCGGTGGCTGGGC
>NW_026775292.1:256244-258744 GCF_030867095.1 Alligator mississippiensis | reverse complement strand
CTGCACGGCGCGGCGGGAGAACCCGGCATGCTTCCGCGGGGCAGGCCGGGCAGGAGTTCCAGGAGCCCGGCCACGATTCCTACTTCTCCCCGGTGCCCTGCCCGGAGGCCGGGCGGGCCCGGGGGCCTTCGCCGCGGGCGGCGGGCGGCTTCCGCGGCGGAGACGAGCCTCTCTGGGGCCCGGGAGGTCGGCCCTGGGTCGACCTGGCGCCGGGGCTCGGGCTCCGGAAGTCCGTATGAGGTTTTTGAAACGGGCCTTGCCCGGGCCTTCGCTCCAGGAGGGCGGACACTTTCGGCGGTTGCCCCCGGTGGCTGGGCCGGGTGCCGCATCTACAATATTGCCAGGAAAGGTTCGCGGAGATTTTCGGGGACACGGATTTCGGGACCCTAGATGCCCATCTTGGGTTCCAGGAGGTCGGACGGAGGAACCTCCGGGGCCGGACCGTGCTGCAGGAGGGGGTCAAAACCGAGTTTGGCTCCAAGTCGACTGGAGCCCCGGCCCGGGGGGCGGGCCGGGCGGGCAGGCCGGGCGAGAGTTCCAGGAACCCGGCCGCGATTCCGGCTTCGACCCGGTCGACTGCACGGCGGGCGTGCAGGCCGGGGGGCGACTCGCAGGGGCCCTTCCAGGCTGCGGGGCCCAGCGGTTGGAGCCCGGCTACCCCGGCGAGGGGCGGAAGAACCTGCACGGCGCGGCGGGAGAACCCGGCATGCTTCCGCGTGGCAGGCCGGGCAGGAGTTCCAGGAGCCCGGCCACGATTCCTACTTCTCCCCGGTGCCCTGCCCGGAGGCCGGGCGGGCCCGGGGGCCTTCGGCGCGGGCGGCGGGCGGCTTCCGCGGCGGAGACGAGCCTCTCTGGGGCCCGGGAGGTCGGCCCTGGGTCGACCTGGCGCCGGGGCTCGGGCTCCGGAAGTCCGTATGAGGTTTTTGAAACGGGCCTTGCCCGGGCCTTCGCTCCAGGAGGGCGGACACTTTCGGCGGTTGCCCCCGGTGGCTGGGCCGGGTGCCGCATCTACAATATTGCCAGGAAAGGTTCGCGGAGATTTTCGGGGACACGGATTTCGGGACCCTAGATGCCCATCTTGGGTTCCAGGAGGTCGGACGGAGGAACCTCCGGGGCCGGACCGTGCTGCAGGAGGGGGTCAAAACCGAGTTTGGCTCCAAGTCGACTGGAGCCCCGGCCCGGGGGGCGGGCCGGGCGGGCAGGCCGGGCGAGAGTTCCAGGAACCCGGCCGCGATTCCGGCTTCGACCCGGTCGACTGCACGGCGGGCGTGCAGGCCGGGGGGCGACTCGCAGGGGCCCTTCCAGGCTGCGGGGCCCAGCGGTTGGAGCCCGGCTACCCCGGCGAGGGGCGGAAGAACCTGCACGGCGCGGCGGGAGAACCCGGCATGCTTCCGCGTGGCAGGCCGGGCAGGAGTTCCAGGAGCCCGGCCACGATTCCTACTTCTCCCCGGTGCCCTGCCCGGAGGCCGGGCGGGCCCGGGGGCCTTCGGCGCGGGCGGCGGGCGGCTTCCGCGGCGGAGACGAGCCTCTCTGGGGCCCGGGAGGTCGGCCCTGGGTCGACCTGGCGCCGGGGCTCGGGCTCCGGAAGTCCGTATGAGGTTTTTGAAACGGGCCTTGCCCGGGCCTTCGCTCCAGGAGGGCGGACACTTTCGGCGGTTGCCCCCGGTGGCTGGGCCGGGTGCCGCATCTACAATATTGCCAGGAAAGGTTCGCGGAGATTTTCGGGGACACGGATTTCGGGACCCTGGATGCCCATCTTGGGTTCCAGGAGGTCGGACGGAGGAACCTCCGGGGCCGGACCGTGCTGCAGGAGGGGGTCAAAACCGAGTTTGGCTCCATGTCGACTGGCGCCCCGGCCCGGGGGGCGGGCCGGGCGGGCAGGCCGGGCGAGAGTTCCAGGAACCCGGCCGCGATTCCGGCTTCGACCCGGTCGACTGCACGGCGGGCGTGCAGGCCGGCGGCGACTCGCAGGGCCCCTTCCACGCTGCGGGGCCCAGCGGTTGGAGCCCGGCTACCCCGGCGAGGGGCGGAAGAACCTGCACGGCGCGGCGGGAGAACCCGGCATGCTTCCGCGTGGCAGGCCGGGCAGGAGTTCCAGGAGCCCGGCCACGATTCCTACTTCTCCCCGGTGCCCTGCCCGGAGGCCGGGCGGGCCCGGGGGCCTTCGGCGCGGGCGGCGGGCGGCTTCCGCGGCGGAGACGAGCCTCTCTGGGGCCCGGGAGGTCGGCCCTGGGTCGACCTGGCGCCGGGGCTCGGGCTCCGGAAGTCCGTATGAGGTTTTTGAAACGGGCCTTGCCCGGGCCTTCGCTCCAGGAGGGCGGACACTTTCGGCGGTTGCCCCCGGTGGCTGGGCCGGGTGCCGCATCTACAATATTGCCAGGAAAGGTTCGCGGAGATTTTCGGGGACACGGATTTCGGGACCCTGGATGCCCATCTTGGGTTCCAGGAGGTCGGACGGAGGAACCTCCGGGGCCGGACCGTGCTGCAGGAGGGGGTCAAA
>NW_026775292.1:97500-102500 GCF_030867095.1 Alligator mississippiensis | reverse complement strand
CATGGGGGGGGAGCTGGGGAGCGGAAAAGCCCCTAGGAATACATGGGGTGGAGCTGGGGAGCGAAAAAACCCCTAGGAATACTTGGGGTGGAGCTGGGGACCGAAAAAGCCCTTAGGAATACATGGGGGGGGAGCTGGGGAGCGAAAAAGCCCCTAGGAATACTTGGGGTTGACCTGGGGACTGAAAATCCCCATAGGAATAAATGGGGTGGAGCTGGGGAGCGAAAAAGCCCCTAGGAATACTTGGGGTGGAGCTGGGGACCGAAAAAGCCCATAGGCATCCATGGGGTTGACCTGGGGAGCGAAAATCCCGATAGGCATCCATGGGGTTGACCTGGGGAGCGAAAATCCCCATAGGCATACGTGGGGTTGACCTGGTGCCCGCCCCCCCCACGGAAGTCCGTATGAGGTTTTTGAAACGGGCCTTGCCCGGGCCTTCGATCCAGGAGGGCGGACACTTTCGGCGGTTCGTCCCGGTGGCTGGGCCGGGTGCCGCATCTACAATATAGCCAAGAAACGTTCGCGGAGATTTTCGAGAACACGTTTTTAAGGACCCTCAATGCCCATGTTCGGTTCCAGAAAGCCGGTCAGAGGGATCTTCGGGGCAGAACCCTGCCGTGCTGAGGGGCCAAACCCGAGTTTGGAGCCAGGTCAACGGGGAAAACCGGAAAAGGGCCGGAGAAGGCGGTCAGGCCGGGCGAGAGTTCCAGGAGCTCGGCCACAATTCCGATCTCGTCCCGGTCAAGGGCTCCGTGGAAGGGCAGCCCGGGGGGCGGGTCCAAGGGCCCCGGCAGGGACCCGGGCCTCCGGGGTCGGAGCCGAGGCACCCCGCCGAGGGGTGGTCGTCCCGGGCCAAGGCGGCGGGAGCCCGGGCAGGACTCCGCGGGGCAGGCCGGGCGGGAGTTCCAGGAGCCCGGCCGCGATTCCGACTTCTCCCCGGTGCCCTGCCCGGAGGCCGGGCAGGTCCGGGGGCCTTCGGCGCGGGCGGCGGGATGCTCCCGCGGGGGAGACGAGCCGTGCTGGGCCCCGGGAGGGAGGCCCGGGGTCGACCTGGCGCCGGGGCTCCGGCCCTGGAAGTCCCGATGAGGTTTTTCAAACGGGCCGTGCCCGGGCCTTCGCTCCAGGAGGGCGGACACTTTCGGCGGTTGCCCCCGGTGGCTGGGCCGGGTGCCGCATCTACAATATTGCCAGGAAAGGTCCGCGGAGATTTTCGGGGACACGCTTTTCGGGACCCTAGTTGCCCATCTTGGGTTCCAGGAGGTCGGGCAGGGGTACCTCCGGGGCCGGACCGTGCTGCAGGAGGGGGTCAAAACCGAGTTTGGCTCCATGTCGACTGGCGCCCCGGCCCGGGGGGCGGGCCGGGCGGGCAGGCCGGGCGAGAGTTCCAGGAACCCGGCCGCGATTCCGGCTTCGACCCGGTCGACTGCACGGCGGGCGTGCAGGCCGGCGGCGACTCGCAGGGCCCCTTCCACGCTGCGGGGCCCAGCGGTTGGAGCCCGGCTACCCCGGCGAGGGGCGGAAGAACCTGCACGGCGCGGCGGGAGAACCCGGCATGCTTCCGCGGGGCAGGCCGGGCAGGAGTTCCAGGAGCCCGGCCACGATTCCTACTTCTCCCCGGTGCCCTGCCCGGAGGCCGGGCGGGCCCGGGGGCCTTCGCCGCGGGCGGCGGGCGGCTTCCGCGGCGGAGACGAGCCTCTCTGGGGCCCGGGAGGTCGGCCCTGGGTCGACCTGGCGCCGGGGCTCGGGCTCCGGAAGTCCGTATGAGGTTTTTGAAACGGGCCTTGCCCGGGCCTTCGCTCCAGGAGGGCGGACACTTTCGGCGGTTGCCCCCGGTGGCTGGGCCGGGTGCCGCATCTACAATATTGCCAGGAAAGGTTCGCGGAGATTTTCGGGGACACGGATTTCGGGACCCTAGATGCCCATCTTGGGTTCCAGGAGGTCGGACGGAGGAACCTCCGGGGCCGGACCGTGCTGCAGGAGGGGGTCAAAACCGAGTTTGGCTCCAAGTCGACTGGAGCCCCGGCCCGGGGGGCGGGCCGGGCGGGCAGGCCGGGCGAGAGTTCCAGGAACCCGGCCGCGATTCCGGCTTCGACCCGGTCGACTGCACGGCGGGCGTGCAGGCCGGGGGGCGACTCGCAGGGGCCCTTCCAGGCTGCGGGGCCCAGCGGTTGGAGCCCGGCTACCCCGGCGAGGGGCGGAAGAACCTGCACGGCGCGGCGGGAGAACCCGGCATGCTTCCGCGTGGCAGGCCGGGCAGGAGTTCCAGGAGCCCGGCCACGATTCCTACTTCTCCCCGGTGCCCTGCCCGGAGGCCGGGCGGGCCCGGGGGCCTTCGGCGCGGGCGGCGGGCGGCTTCCGCGGCGGAGACGAGCCTCTCTGGGGCCCGGGAGGTCGGCCCTGGGTCGACCTGGCGCCGGGGCTCGGGCTCCGGAAGTCCGTATGAGGTTTTTGAAACGGGCCTTGCCCGGGCCTTCGCTCCAGGAGGGCGGACACTTTCGGCGGTTGCCCCCGGTGGCTGGGCCGGGTGCCGCATCTACAATATTGCCAGGAAAGGTTCGCGGAGATTTTCGGGGACACGGATTTCGGGACCCTAGATGCCCATCTTGGGTTCCAGGAGGTCGGACGGAGGAACCTCCGGGGCCGGACCGTGCTGCAGGAGGGGGTCAAAACCGAGTTTGGCTCCAAGTCGACTGGAGCCCCGGCCCGGGGGGCGGGCCGGGCGGGCAGGCCGGGCGAGAGTTCCAGGAACCCGGCCGCGATTCCGGCTTCGACCCGGTCGACTGCACGGCGGGCGTGCAGGCCGGGGGGCGACTCGCAGGGGCCCTTCCAGGCTGCGGGGCCCAGCGGTTGGAGCCCGGCTACCCCGGCGAGGGGCGGAAGAACCTGCACGGCGCGGCGGGAGAACCCGGCATGCTTCCGCGTGGCAGGCCGGGCAGGAGTTCCAGGAGCCCGGCCACGATTCCTACTTCTCCCCGGTGCCCTGCCCGGAGGCCGGGCGGGCCCGGGGGCCTTCGGCGCGGGCGGCGGGCGGCTTCCGCGGCGGAGACGAGCCTCTCTGGGGCCCGGGAGGTCGGCCCTGGGTCGACCTGGCGCCGGGGCTCGGGCTCCGGAAGTCCGTATGAGGTTTTTGAAACGGGCCTTGCCCGGGCCTTCGCTCCAGGAGGGCGGACACTTTCGGCGGTTGCCCCCGGTGGCTGGGCCGGGTGCCGCATCTACAATATTGCCAGGAAAGGTTCGCGGAGATTTTCGGGGACACGGATTTCGGGACCCTGGATGCCCATCTTGGGTTCCAGGAGGTCGGACGGAGGAACCTCCGGGGCCGGACCGTGCTGCAGGAGGGGGTCAAAACCGAGTTTGGCTCCATGTCGACTGGCGCCCCGGCCCGGGGGGCGGGCCGGGCGGGCAGGCCGGGCGAGAGTTCCAGGAACCCGGCCGCGATTCCGGCTTCGACCCGGTCGACTGCACGGCGGGCGTGCAGGCCGGCGGCGACTCGCAGGGCCCCTTCCACGCTGCGGGGCCCAGCGGTTGGAGCCCGGCTACCCCGGCGAGGGGCGGAAGAACCTGCACGGCGCGGCGGGAGAACCCGGCATGCTTCCGCGTGGCAGGCCGGGCAGGAGTTCCAGGAGCCCGGCCACGATTCCTACTTCTCCCCGGTGCCCTGCCCGGAGGCCGGGCGGGCCCGGGGGCCTTCGGCGCGGGCGGCGGGCGGCTTCCGCGGCGGAGACGAGCCTCTCTGGGGCCCGGGAGGTCGGCCCTGGGTCGACCTGGCGCCGGGGCTCGGGCTCCGGAAGTCCGTATGAGGTTTTTGAAACGGGCCTTGCCCGGGCCTTCGCTCCAGGAGGGCGGACACTTTCGGCGGTTGCCCCCGGTGGCTGGGCCGGGTGCCGCATCTACAATATTGCCAGGAAAGGTTCGCGGAGATTTTCGGGGACACGGATTTCGGGACCCTGGATGCCCATCTTGGGTTCCAGGAGGTCGGACGGAGGAACCTCCGGGGCCGGACCGTGCTGCAGGAGGGGGTCAAAACCGAGTTTGGCTCCAAGTCGACTGGAGCCCCGGCCCGGGGGGCGGGCCGGGCGGGCAGGCCGGGCGAGAGTTCCAGGAACCCGGCCGCGATTCCGGCTTCGACCCGGTCGACTGCACGGCGGGCGTGCAGGCCGGGGGGCGACTCGCAGGGGCCCTTCCACGCTGCGGGGCCCAGCGGTTGGAGCCCGGCTACCCCGGCGAGGGGCGGAAGAACCTGCACGGCGCGGCGGGAGAACCCGGCATGCTTCCGCGGGGCAGGCCGGGCAGGAGTTCCAGGAGCCCGGCCACGATTCCTACTTCTCCCCGGTGCCCTGCGCGGAGGCCGGGCGGGCCCGGGGGCCTTCGGCGCGGGCATCAGGCGGCTTCCGCGGCGGAGACGTGCCTCTCTGGGGCCCGGGAGGTCGGCCCTGGGTCGACCTGGCGCCCGGGCTCGCGCTCCGGAAGTCCGTATGAGGTTTTTCAAACGGGCCTTGCCCGGGCCTTCGCTCCAGGAGGGCGGACACTTTCGGCGGTTGGCCCCGGTGGCTGGGCCGGGTGCCGCATCTACAATATTGCCAAGAAAGGTTCGCGGAGATTTTGGGGGACTCGGTTTTCAGGACCCTAAATGCCCATGTTCGGTTCCAGAAAGTCGGTCAGAGGAACCTCCGGGGCAAAAGAACCGTGCCGCGCTGCCTTGTCAACCGAGCGTGGAGGCAGCGTGCCCCGATCCGGCGGGCCTGGCCGTGCGAGAGTTCCAGGCTCTGGCCCGCGATTCCGGCTCCCGCCCCCCCCCCCGGTGATGGGCTCGGAGGTCGGGCAGGCAGCGGTGCTTGCTTCCCCAGGAGTGGCGGGGCTCTCCTGACGGGGAACCGGGAGGACCTGGTGTCCGCCGTGGGACTTGGAAAACTTCTGCTCGGTTGCGTTGGGAGCGGTTAACGTGGGAGCTCCGGCCGGGAGCGGCCCGGCGGGCCAGGCCGGGGGAGAGTTCCAGGAGA
>NW_026775292.1:80000-85000 GCF_030867095.1 Alligator mississippiensis | reverse complement strand
GTTGCCCATCTTGGGTTCCAGGAGGTCGGGCAGGGGTACCTCCGGGACCGGACCGTGCTGCAGGAGGGGGTCAACCCCGGGTTTGGCTCCATGTCGACTGGAGCTCCGGCCCAGGGGCGGGCCGGGCGAGAGTTCCAGGAACCCGGCCGCGATTCCGGCTTCTCCCCGGTGCCCTGCCCGGAGGCCGGGCAGGTCCGGGGGCCTTCGGCGCGGGCGGCGGGCTGCTCCCGCGGGGGAGACGAGCCTCTCTGGGGCCCGGGAGGTTGGCCCTGGGTCGACCTGGCGCCGGGGCTCGGGCTCCGGAAGTCCGTATGAGGTTTTTCAAACGGGCCGTGCCCGGGCCTTCGCTCCAGGAGGGCGGACACTTTCGGCGGTTCGTCCCGGTGGCTGGGCCGGGTGCCGCATCTACAATATTGCCGAGAAAGGTCCGCGGAGATTTTCGGGGACACGGTTTCCGGGACCCTAGATGCCCATCTTGGGTTCCAGGAGCTCGGACGGAGGAACCTCCGGGGCCGGACCGTGCTGCAGGAGGGGTTCAACCGCGAGTTTGGCTCCATGTCGACTGGAGCTCCGGCCCAGGGGCGGGCCGAGCGGCTTGGCCGGGCGAGAGTTCCAGGAGCCCGGCCGCGATTCCGGCTTCTCCCCGGTGCCCTGCCCGGAGGCCGGGCGGGTCCGGGGGCCTTCGGCGCGGGCAGCGGGCTGCTCCCGCGGGGGAGACGAGCCGCCCTAACGCCCGGGAGGGAGGCCCGGGGTCGACCTGGCTCCCGAGCTCCGGCCCTGGAAGTCCGTATGAGGATTTTCAAACGGGCCGTGCCCGGGCCTTCGCTCCAGGAGGCCGGACACTTTCGGCGGTTGCTCCCGGCGGCTGGGCCGGGTGCCGCATCTACAATATTGCCAGGAAAGGTCCGCGGAGATTTTCGGGGACACGGGTTTCGGGACCCTAGATGCCCATCTTGGGTTCCAGGAGCTCGGACGGAGGAACCTCCGGGGCCGGACCGTGCTGCAGGAGAGGTTCAACCGCGAGTTTGGCTCCATGTCGACTGGAGCTCCGGCCCAGGGGCGGGCCGAGCGGCTTGGCCGGGCGAGAGTTCCAGGAGCCCGGCCGCGATTCCGGCTTCTCCCCGGTGCCCTGCCCGGAGGCCGGGCAGGTCCGGGGGCCTTCGGCGAGGGCGGCGGGCTGCTCCCGCGGGGGAGACGAGCCGTGCTGGGCCCCGGGAGGGAGGCCCGCGGTCGACCTGGCGCCGGGGCTCCGGCCCTGGAAGTCCGTATGAGGTTTTTCAAACGGGCCTTGCCCGGGCCTTCGCTCCAGGAGGCCGGACACTTTCGGCGGTTCGTCCCGGTGGCTGGGCCGGGTGCCGCATCTGCAATATTGCCAGGAAAGGTTCGCGGAGATTTTCGAGGACACGGGTTTCGGGACCCTAGATGCCCATCTTGGGTTCCAGGAGCTCGGACGGAGGAACCTCCGGGGCCGGACCGTGCTGCAGGCGAGGGTCAACCCCGAGTTTGGCTCCATGTCGACTGGCGCTCCGGCCCGGGGGGCGGGCCGGGCGGGCAGGCCGGGCGAGAGTTCCAGGAACCCGGCCGCGATTCCGGCTTCGACCCGGTCGACTGCACGGCGGGCGTGCAGGCCGGGGGGCGACTCGCAGGGGCCCTTCCAGGCTGCGGGGCCCAGCGGTTGGAGCCCGGCTACCCCGGCGAGGGGCGGAAGAACCTGCACGGCGCGGCGGGAGAACCCGGCATGCTTCCGCGGGGCAGGCCGGGCAGGAGTTCCAGGAGCCCGGCCACGATTCCTACTTCTCCCCGGTGCCCTGCCCGGAGGCCGGGCGGGCCCGGGGGCCTTCGGCGCGGGCGGCGGGCGGCTTCCGCGGCGGAGACGAGCCTCTCTGGGGCCCGGGAGGTCGGCCCTGGGTCGACCTGGCGCCGGGGCTCGGGCTCCGGAAGTCCGTATGAGGTTTTTGAAACGGGCCTTGCCCGGGCCTTCGCTCCAGGAGGGCGGACACTTTCGGCGGTTGCCCCCGGTGGCTGGGCCGGGTGCCGCATCTACAATATTGCCAGGAAAGGTTCGCGGAGATTTTCGGGGACACGGATTTCGGGACCCTGGATGCCCATCTTGGGTTCCAGGAGGTCGGACGGAGGAACCTCCGGGGCCGGACCGTGCTGCAGGAGGGGGTCAAAACCGAGTTTGGCTCCATGTCGACTGGCGCCCCGGCCCGGGGGGCGGGCCGGGCGGGCAGGCCGGGCGAGAGTTCCAGGAACCCGGCCGCGATTCCGGCTTCGACCCGGTCGACTGCACGGCGGGCGTGCAGGCCGGCGGCGACTCGCAGGGCCCCTTCCACGCTGCGGGGCCCAGCGGTTGGAGCCCGGCTACCCCGGCGAGGGGCGGAAGAACCTGCACGGCGCGGCGGGAGAACCCGGCATGCTTCCGCGGGGCAGGCCGGGCAGGAGTTCCAGGAGCCCGGCCACGATTCCTACTTCTCCCCGGTGCCCTGCCCGGAGGCCGGGCGGGCCCGGGGGCCTTCGCCGCGGGCGGCGGGCGGCTTCCGCGGCGGAGACGAGCCTCTCTGGGGCCCGGGAGGTCGGCCCTGGGTCGACCTGGCGCCGGGGCTCGGGCTCCGGAAGTCCGTATGAGGTTTTTGAAACGGGCCTTGCCCGGGCCTTCGCTCCAGGAGGGCGGACACTTTCGGCGGTTGCCCCCGGTGGCTGGGCCGGGTGCCGCATCTACAATATTGCCAGGAAAGGTTCGCGGAGATTTTCGGGGACACGGATTTCGGGACCCTAGATGCCCATCTTGGGTTCCAGGAGGTCGGACGGAGGAACCTCCGGGGCCGGACCGTGCTGCAGGAGGGGGTCAAAACCGAGTTTGGCTCCAAGTCGACTGGAGCCCCGGCCCGGGGGGCGGGCCGGGCGGGCAGGCCGGGCGAGAGTTCCAGGAACCCGGCCGCGATTCCGGCTTCGACCCGGTCGACTGCACGGCGGGCGTGCAGGCCGGGGGGCGACTCGCAGGGGCCCTTCCAGGCTGCGGGGCCCAGCGGTTGGAGCCCGGCTACCCCGGCGAGGGGCGGAAGAACCTGCACGGCGCGGCGGGAGAACCCGGCATGCTTCCGCGTGGCAGGCCGGGCAGGAGTTCCAGGAGCCCGGCCACGATTCCTACTTCTCCCCGGTGCCCTGCCCGGAGGCCGGGCGGGCCCGGGGGCCTTCGGCGCGGGCGGCGGGCGGCTTCCGCGGCGGAGACGAGCCTCTCTGGGGCCCGGGAGGTCGGCCCTGGGTCGACCTGGCGCCGGGGCTCGGGCTCCGGAAGTCCGTATGAGGTTTTTGAAACGGGCCTTGCCCGGGCCTTCGCTCCAGGAGGGCGGACACTTTCGGCGGTTGCCCCCGGTGGCTGGGCCGGGTGCCGCATCTACAATATTGCCAGGAAAGGTTCGCGGAGATTTTCGGGGACACGGATTTCGGGACCCTGGATGCCCATCTTGGGTTCCAGGAGGTCGGACGGAGGAACCTCCGGGGCCGGACCGTGCTGCAGGAGGGGGTCAAAACCGAGTTTGGCTCCATGTCGACTGGCGCCCCGGCCCGGGGGGCGGGCCGGGCGGGCAGGCCGGGCGAGAGTTCCAGGAACCCGGCCGCGATTCCGGCTTCGACCCGGTCGACTGCACGGCGGGCGTGCAGGCCGGCGGCGACTCGCAGGGCCCCTTCCACGCTGCGGGGCCCAGCGGTTGGAGCCCGGCTACCCCGGCGAGGGGCGGAAGAACCTGCACGGCGCGGCGGGAGAACCCGGCATGCTTCCGCGTGGCAGGCCGGGCAGGAGTTCCAGGAGCCCGGCCACGATTCCTACTTCTCCCCGGTGCCCTGCCCGGAGGCCGGGCGGGCCCGGGGGCCTTCGGCGCGGGCGGCGGGCGGCTTCCGCGGCGGAGACGAGCCTCTCTGGGGCCCGGGAGGTCGGCCCTGGGTCGACCTGGCGCCGGGGCTCGGGCTCCGGAAGTCCGTATGAGGTTTTTGAAACGGGCCTTGCCCGGGCCTTCGCTCCAGGAGGGCGGACACTTTCGGCGGTTGCCCCCGGTGGCTGGGCCGGGTGCCGCATCTACAATATTGCCAGGAAAGGTTCGCGGAGATTTTCGGGGACACGGATTTCGGGACCCTGGATGCCCATCTTGGGTTCCAGGAGGTCGGACGGAGGAACCTCCGGGGCCGGACCGTGCTGCAGGAGGGGGTCAAAACCGAGTTTGGCTCCAAGTCGACTGGAGCCCCGGCCCGGGGGGCGGGCCGGGCGGGCAGGCCGGGCGAGAGTTCCAGGAACCCGGCCGCGATTCCGGCTTCGACCCGGTCGACTGCACGGCGGGCGTGCAGGCCGGGGGGCGACTCGCAGGGGCCCTTCCACGCTGCGGGGCCCAGCGGTTGGAGCCCGGCTACCCCGGCGAGGGGCGGAAGAACCTGCACGGCGCGGCGGGAGAACCCGGCATGCTTCCGCGGGGCAGGCCGGGCAGGAGTTCCAGGAGCCCGGCCACGATTCCTACTTCTCCCCGGTGCCCTGCGCGGAGGCCGGGCGGGCCCGGGGGCCTTCGGCGCGGGCATCAGGCGGCTTCCGCGGCGGAGACGTGCCTCTCTGGGGCCCGGGAGGTCGGCCCTGGGTCGACCTGGCGCCCGGGCTCGCGCTCCGGAAGTCCGTATGAGGTTTTTCAAACGGGCCTTGCCCGGGCCTTCGCTCCAGGAGGGCGGACACTTTCGGCGGTTGGCCCCGGTGGCTGGGCCGGGTGCCGCATCTACAATATTGCCAAGAAAGGTTCGCGGAGATTTTGGGGGACTCGGTTTTCAGGACCCTAAATGCCCATGTTCGGTTCCAGAAAGTCGGTCAGAGGAACCTCCGGGGCAAAAGAACCGTGCCGCGCTGCCTTGTCAACCGAGCGTGGAGGCAGCGTGCCCCGATCCGGCGGGCCTGGCCGTGCGAGAGTTCCAGGCTCTGGCCCGCGATTCCGGCTCCCGCCCCCCCCCCCGGTGATGGGCTCGGA
>NW_026775292.1:67500-70000 GCF_030867095.1 Alligator mississippiensis | reverse complement strand
ATCAGGAAGGTCCTGGCCCGGAGGGCACGCCAGTGGCTGAGGAAGGGGCAGGGCCTGTCGGACAAGGTTCGGGAAGTGTTGGGCGCATGGGTGGAGGGCCAACCCGGGATTCGTGCCCGGGTCGACTCCGTCTCCCTTGATGTTCTGACTTCATTCTTGGGGGTGCCCCCAGGACCGCGGAGGGTCCCGGACAAGAAGAGGCCTAAGGAGGGTGGCGATCCCACGTCCTGGATGAACAAACGGGCTGTCAAACGGGGCACTTTCCTGCGGTACCAGCACCTGTTTGGTGCCAACAGGAAGCTCCTGGCGTCCATCATCCTGGACGGCGCTGAGCGTAATCAGTGCACCCTCCCGCTCGAGGAGGTCTTCCAGGCCTACCGAGGAAAGTGGGAGGTCGAGCCGCCCTTCGCCGGTCTCGGACGGTTCGGGGTCCGAAGGGACGCGGATAATTTCGCGTTCAAGGCCCTGATCACTCCCGAGGAGGTGGTCAAGCACATGATGGAAATGGCCAACAAATCGGCTCCAGGTCCGGATAAGCTCACCCTGAAAGATCTGCGCCGCGCTGACCCCGAAGGAGATGCTCTTGCCGAGTTGTTCAGCCTTTGGTTGATCACTGGCACGGTCCCGGACGGACTAAAGGAATGTCGGTCTGTGCTGATACCGAAAGCAGTGGACTTTGAGAAGCTGAGGCTGCTGGGCAACTGGCGCCCCATCACTATCGGGTCCATTGTGCTGAGGTTATTCTCGCGGGTGCTCACCGCTCGGCTCGCCGCAGCATGTCCCATCAACCCCCGTCAGCGGGGGTTCGTCTCGGCACCCGGGTGTGCCGAGAACCTGAAGGTGCTTGAGTTCATCTTACGTAAGGTGAAGCAAGAGAGGCGTCCGCTCGGCGTAGTATTCGTGGACATAGCCAAGGCCTTCGATTCGGTGTCACACGATCACATCTCCTGTGTCCTAAAGGCCAAAGGGGTGGACCAACACATCGTGAATCTCATTGAGGATTCATACCAGAAGGTTACCACGAGAGTACAAGTGTTTAATGGTTTCACCCCACCTATCAGCATCAAATCCGGAGTCAAGCAA
This sequence comes from Alligator mississippiensis, assembly GCF_030867095.1. Classification (NCBI taxonomy): domain Eukaryota; kingdom Metazoa; phylum Chordata; order Crocodylia; family Alligatoridae; genus Alligator; species Alligator mississippiensis. The sequence continues at coordinate 68,917 of NW_026775292.1, read as the reverse complement.
GGCGACCCGATGTCCCCCCTGCTGTTCAATATTGCAATGGACCCCCTGATAGCCAAGCTCGAGACGATCGGGCGGGGAGTGAAAGTCGGGAGTGCTTCCCTGGCTACCCTGGCGTTCGCGGATGATCTCGTCCTGCTGAGTGACTCCTGGGAGGGTATGCAACATAACATCGGCATCCTAGAGGACTTCTGCAACCTCACGAGCCTACGAGTGCAACCCACAAAATGTCAGGGGTTCTTCTTGAATCCGACATGCGACTCCTTTACGGTTAACACCTGTGAGGCCTGGACGATAGCCGGCCGTGCGATCACGATGCTGGGACCGGGCGAGTCGACACGATATCTGGGCTTGAATGTCGGTCCTTGGGTTGGGATCGACAAACCAGATTTGGGTACGCAACTAAGCTCCTGGCTCGAGAGGATAGGGACTGCTCCGCTCAAACCGACGCAGAAGCTCTCTTTGCTGGTGCAGTATGCCATTCCCAGGCTGCACTATCAGGCCGATTACGCGAACACCGGTCGTGTGGCCTTGGAGGCTCTGGATTCTATGAACCGAAGAAAGGTGAAGGAATGGTTCCACCTACCTGCCTGTACCTCGGACGGCCTCCTCCACTCCCGGCATCGGGACGGGGGCCTTGGGCTGCCGCGCCTGGCGAAAGCCATTCCGGCAGCGCAAGTGAGGAGGCTGATTCGCGTAGCCACTTCATCTGATGATGTCATACGGAAAGTATCCTACGCGTGTGGGATAAGTGACGAAGTGGAGCGGCTCTGGTTGGCGGCGGGTGGGGACATGTCCAGTGTCCCGAGGTTCGAGGATCCTGATGCCCCGAAGCCCCTGGAGGCGCAGGACCCCCAGGCGGCTGCCCAGGAGGCACCACGCGTCGTTCTGACGAAGGTGATCCCCCGGCCCTCCAATTGGAAGGACGAGGAACACTCCAAATGGGCCCAACTCCGCTGTCAGGGTGAGGGGGTGGAGCTGTTCCGCAAGGACCCGGTCAGCAATGGCTGGATCTCCAATCGAGGGCGATTGGCGGAACGCCTCCGAATCGTAGCCTTAAAACTGCGGTCAAACGTCTATCCCACCAGGGAGTTTCTCGCGAGAGGCCAGGCAGGTACCAACGTAGGTTGTCGGCACTGTGCACACCCTCGGGAAACACTGGGGCATATCCTGGGCATATGTCCTGCAGTGCAGGAGGCGCGAATCCTCCGGCACAACAAGCTGTGCAAGATCCTGGCAGCTGAGGGCAAGAAGTGTGAGTGGACAGTGTACTATGAGCCGCACCTGCGCAACGCAGCTGGGGAACTGCGTAAGCCTGACCTCATTTTTGTCCGAGACGGTACCGCCCTGGTTGTGGATGTCACTGTGCGGTACGAAATGGGACCCGCATGCCTCTCGGCCGCCGCCGCAGAAAAGGCCG
>NW_026775292.1:57500-62500 GCF_030867095.1 Alligator mississippiensis | reverse complement strand
CCCCATAGGAATAAATGGGGTGGAGCTGGGGAGCGAAAAAGCCCCTAGGAATACTTGGGGTGGAGCTGGGGACCGAAAAAGCCCATAGGCATCCATGGGGTTGACCTGGGGAGCGAAAATCCCGATAGGCATCCATGGGGTTGACCTGGGGAGCGAAAATCCCCATAGGCATACGTGGGGTTGACCTGGTGCCCGCCCCCCCCACGGAAGTCCGTATGAGGTTTTTGAAACGGGCCTTGCCCGGGCCTTCGATCCAGGAGGGCGGACACTTTCGGCGGTTCGTCCCGGTGGCTGGGCCGGGTGCCGCATCTACAATATAGCCAAGAAACGTTCGCGGAGATTTTCGAGAACACGTTTTTAAGGACCCTCAATGCCCATGTTCGGTTCCAGAAAGCCGGTCAGAGGGATCTTCGGGGCAGAACCCTGCCGTGCTGAGGGGCCAAACCCGAGTTTGGAGCCAGGTCAACGGGGAAAACCGGAAAAGGGCCGGAGAAGGCGGTCAGGCCGGGCGAGAGTTCCAGGAGCTCGGCCACAATTCCGATCTCGTCCCGGTCAAGGGCTCCGTGGAAGGGCAGCCCGGGGGGCGGGTCCAAGGGCCCCGGCAGGGACCCGGGCCTCCGGGGTCGGAGCCGAGGCACCCCGCCGAGGGGTGGTCGTCCCGGGCCAAGGCGGCGGGAGCCCGGGCAGGACTCCGCGGGGCAGGCCGGGCGGGAGTTCCAGGAGCCCGGCCGCGATTCCGACTTCTCCCCGGTGCCCTGCCCGGAGGCCGGGCAGGTCCGGGGGCCTTCGGCGCGGGCGGCGGGATGCTCCCGCGGGGGAGACGAGCCGTGCTGGGCCCCGGGAGGGAGGCCCGGGGTCGACCTGGCGCCGGGGCTCCGGCCCTGGAAGTCCCGATGAGGTTTTTCAAACGGGCCGTGCCCGGGCCTTCGCTCCAGGAGGGCGGACACTTTCGGCGGTTGCCCCCGGTGGCTGGGCCGGGTGCCGCATCTACAATATTGCCAGGAAAGGTCCGCGGAGATTTTCGGGGACACGCTTTTCGGGACCCTAGTTGCCCATCTTGGGTTCCAGGAGGTCGGGCAGGGGTACCTCCGGGGCCGGACCGTGCTGCAGGAGGGGGTCAAAACCGAGTTTGGCTCCATGTCGACTGGCGCCCCGGCCCGGGGGGCGGGCCGGGCGGGCAGGCCGGGCGAGAGTTCCAGGAACCCGGCCGCGATTCCGGCTTCGACCCGGTCGACTGCACGGCGGGCGTGCAGGCCGGCGGCGACTCGCAGGGCCCCTTCCACGCTGCGGGGCCCAGCGGTTGGAGCCCGGCTACCCCGGCGAGGGGCGGAAGAACCTGCACGGCGCGGCGGGAGAACCCGGCATGCTTCCGCGGGGCAGGCCGGGCAGGAGTTCCAGGAGCCCGGCCACGATTCCTACTTCTCCCCGGTGCCCTGCCCGGAGGCCGGGCGGGCCCGGGGGCCTTCGCCGCGGGCGGCGGGCGGCTTCCGCGGCGGAGACGAGCCTCTCTGGGGCCCGGGAGGTCGGCCCTGGGTCGACCTGGCGCCGGGGCTCGGGCTCCGGAAGTCCGTATGAGGTTTTTGAAACGGGCCTTGCCCGGGCCTTCGCTCCAGGAGGGCGGACACTTTCGGCGGTTGCCCCCGGTGGCTGGGCCGGGTGCCGCATCTACAATATTGCCAGGAAAGGTTCGCGGAGATTTTCGGGGACACGGATTTCGGGACCCTAGATGCCCATCTTGGGTTCCAGGAGGTCGGACGGAGGAACCTCCGGGGCCGGACCGTGCTGCAGGAGGGGGTCAAAACCGAGTTTGGCTCCAAGTCGACTGGAGCCCCGGCCCGGGGGGCGGGCCGGGCGGGCAGGCCGGGCGAGAGTTCCAGGAACCCGGCCGCGATTCCGGCTTCGACCCGGTCGACTGCACGGCGGGCGTGCAGGCCGGGGGGCGACTCGCAGGGGCCCTTCCAGGCTGCGGGGCCCAGCGGTTGGAGCCCGGCTACCCCGGCGAGGGGCGGAAGAACCTGCACGGCGCGGCGGGAGAACCCGGCATGCTTCCGCGTGGCAGGCCGGGCAGGAGTTCCAGGAGCCCGGCCACGATTCCTACTTCTCCCCGGTGCCCTGCCCGGAGGCCGGGCGGGCCCGGGGGCCTTCGGCGCGGGCGGCGGGCGGCTTCCGCGGCGGAGACGAGCCTCTCTGGGGCCCGGGAGGTCGGCCCTGGGTCGACCTGGCGCCGGGGCTCGGGCTCCGGAAGTCCGTATGAGGTTTTTGAAACGGGCCTTGCCCGGGCCTTCGCTCCAGGAGGGCGGACACTTTCGGCGGTTGCCCCCGGTGGCTGGGCCGGGTGCCGCATCTACAATATTGCCAGGAAAGGTTCGCGGAGATTTTCGGGGACACGGATTTCGGGACCCTAGATGCCCATCTTGGGTTCCAGGAGGTCGGACGGAGGAACCTCCGGGGCCGGACCGTGCTGCAGGAGGGGGTCAAAACCGAGTTTGGCTCCAAGTCGACTGGAGCCCCGGCCCGGGGGGCGGGCCGGGCGGGCAGGCCGGGCGAGAGTTCCAGGAACCCGGCCGCGATTCCGGCTTCGACCCGGTCGACTGCACGGCGGGCGTGCAGGCCGGGGGGCGACTCGCAGGGGCCCTTCCAGGCTGCGGGGCCCAGCGGTTGGAGCCCGGCTACCCCGGCGAGGGGCGGAAGAACCTGCACGGCGCGGCGGGAGAACCCGGCATGCTTCCGCGTGGCAGGCCGGGCAGGAGTTCCAGGAGCCCGGCCACGATTCCTACTTCTCCCCGGTGCCCTGCCCGGAGGCCGGGCGGGCCCGGGGGCCTTCGGCGCGGGCGGCGGGCGGCTTCCGCGGCGGAGACGAGCCTCTCTGGGGCCCGGGAGGTCGGCCCTGGGTCGACCTGGCGCCGGGGCTCGGGCTCCGGAAGTCCGTATGAGGTTTTTGAAACGGGCCTTGCCCGGGCCTTCGCTCCAGGAGGGCGGACACTTTCGGCGGTTGCCCCCGGTGGCTGGGCCGGGTGCCGCATCTACAATATTGCCAGGAAAGGTTCGCGGAGATTTTCGGGGACACGGATTTCGGGACCCTGGATGCCCATCTTGGGTTCCAGGAGGTCGGACGGAGGAACCTCCGGGGCCGGACCGTGCTGCAGGAGGGGGTCAAAACCGAGTTTGGCTCCATGTCGACTGGCGCCCCGGCCCGGGGGGCGGGCCGGGCGGGCAGGCCGGGCGAGAGTTCCAGGAACCCGGCCGCGATTCCGGCTTCGACCCGGTCGACTGCACGGCGGGCGTGCAGGCCGGCGGCGACTCGCAGGGCCCCTTCCACGCTGCGGGGCCCAGCGGTTGGAGCCCGGCTACCCCGGCGAGGGGCGGAAGAACCTGCACGGCGCGGCGGGAGAACCCGGCATGCTTCCGCGTGGCAGGCCGGGCAGGAGTTCCAGGAGCCCGGCCACGATTCCTACTTCTCCCCGGTGCCCTGCCCGGAGGCCGGGCGGGCCCGGGGGCCTTCGGCGCGGGCGGCGGGCGGCTTCCGCGGCGGAGACGAGCCTCTCTGGGGCCCGGGAGGTCGGCCCTGGGTCGACCTGGCGCCGGGGCTCGGGCTCCGGAAGTCCGTATGAGGTTTTTGAAACGGGCCTTGCCCGGGCCTTCGCTCCAGGAGGGCGGACACTTTCGGCGGTTGCCCCCGGTGGCTGGGCCGGGTGCCGCATCTACAATATTGCCAGGAAAGGTTCGCGGAGATTTTCGGGGACACGGATTTCGGGACCCTGGATGCCCATCTTGGGTTCCAGGAGGTCGGACGGAGGAACCTCCGGGGCCGGACCGTGCTGCAGGAGGGGGTCAAAACCGAGTTTGGCTCCAAGTCGACTGGAGCCCCGGCCCGGGGGGCGGGCCGGGCGGGCAGGCCGGGCGAGAGTTCCAGGAACCCGGCCGCGATTCCGGCTTCGACCCGGTCGACTGCACGGCGGGCGTGCAGGCCGGGGGGCGACTCGCAGGGGCCCTTCCACGCTGCGGGGCCCAGCGGTTGGAGCCCGGCTACCCCGGCGAGGGGCGGAAGAACCTGCACGGCGCGGCGGGAGAACCCGGCATGCTTCCGCGGGGCAGGCCGGGCAGGAGTTCCAGGAGCCCGGCCACGATTCCTACTTCTCCCCGGTGCCCTGCGCGGAGGCCGGGCGGGCCCGGGGGCCTTCGGCGCGGGCATCAGGCGGCTTCCGCGGCGGAGACGTGCCTCTCTGGGGCCCGGGAGGTCGGCCCTGGGTCGACCTGGCGCCCGGGCTCGCGCTCCGGAAGTCCGTATGAGGTTTTTCAAACGGGCCTTGCCCGGGCCTTCGCTCCAGGAGGGCGGACACTTTCGGCGGTTGGCCCCGGTGGCTGGGCCGGGTGCCGCATCTACAATATTGCCAAGAAAGGTTCGCGGAGATTTTGGGGGACTCGGTTTTCAGGACCCTAAATGCCCATGTTCGGTTCCAGAAAGTCGGTCAGAGGAACCTCCGGGGCAAAAGAACCGTGCCGCGCTGCCTTGTCAACCGAGCGTGGAGGCAGCGTGCCCCGATCCGGCGGGCCTGGCCGTGCGAGAGTTCCAGGCTCTGGCCCGCGATTCCGGCTCCCGCCCCCCCCCCCGGTGATGGGCTCGGAGGTCGGGCAGGCAGCGGTGCTTGCTTCCCCAGGAGTGGCGGGGCTCTCCTGACGGGGAACCGGGAGGACCTGGTGTCCGCCGTGGGACTTGGAAAACTTCTGCTCGGTTGCGTTGGGAGCGGTTAACGTGGGAGCTCCGGCCGGGAGCGGCCCGGCGGGCCAGGCCGGGGGAGAGTTCCAGGAGACCGGCCACCGCTCCGGTTTCGCCCCGGTGACCTGCCGCCCTCCCTTACGGCGTTCAGGGCAAGCCGGGGGCGCTTCCTCGGGAGCGGCGGGCTTCTCCTGCCAGAGAGCCGTGTTGACCTGGTGTCCGGCGTGGGACTTAGAAAAAAATTTCGCTGCTGGGGGGCGAGCGGTTGACCTGGGCCCGCCGG
>NW_026775292.1:40000-45000 GCF_030867095.1 Alligator mississippiensis | reverse complement strand
CAGGTCCGGGGGCCTTCGGCGCGGGCGGCGGGCTGCTCCCGCGGGGGAGACGAGCCTCTCTGGGGCCCGGGAGGTTGGCCCTGGGTCGACCTGGCGCCGGGGCTCGGGCTCCGGAAGTCCGTATGAGGTTTTTCAAACGGGCCGTGCCCGGGCCTTCGCTCCAGGAGGGCGGACACTTTCGGCGGTTCGTCCCGGTGGCTGGGCCGGGTGCCGCATCTACAATATTGCCGAGAAAGGTCCGCGGAGATTTTCGGGGACACGGTTTCCGGGACCCTAGATGCCCATCTTGGGTTCCAGGAGCTCGGACGGAGGAACCTCCGGGGCCGGACCGTGCTGCAGGAGGGGTTCAACCGCGAGTTTGGCTCCATGTCGACTGGAGCTCCGGCCCAGGGGCGGGCCGAGCGGCTTGGCCGGGCGAGAGTTCCAGGAGCCCGGCCGCGATTCCGGCTTCTCCCCGGTGCCCTGCCCGGAGGCCGGGCGGGTCCGGGGGCCTTCGGCGCGGGCAGCGGGCTGCTCCCGCGGGGGAGACGAGCCGCCCTAACGCCCGGGAGGGAGGCCCGGGGTCGACCTGGCTCCCGAGCTCCGGCCCTGGAAGTCCGTATGAGGATTTTCAAACGGGCCGTGCCCGGGCCTTCGCTCCAGGAGGCCGGACACTTTCGGCGGTAGCTCCCGGCGGCTGGGCCGGGTGCCGCATCTACAATATTGCCAGGAAAGGTCCGCGGAGATTTTCGGGGACACGGGTTTCGGGACCCTAGATGCCCATCTTGGGTTCCAGGAGCTCGGACGGAGGAACCTCCGGGGCCGGACCGTGCTGCAGGAGAGGTTCAACCGCGAGTTTGGCTCCATGTCGACTGGAGCTCCGGCCCAGGGGCGGGCCGAGCGGCTTGGCCGGGCGAGAGTTCCAGGAGCCCGGCCGCGATTCCGGCTTCTCCCCGGTGCCCTGCCCGGAGGCCGGGCAGGTCCGGGGGCCTTCGGCGAGGGCGGCGGGCTGCTCCCGCGGGGGAGACGAGCCGTGCTGGGCCCCGGGAGGGAGGCCCGCGGTCGACCTGGCGCCGGGGCTCCGGCCCTGGAAGTCCGTATGAGGTTTTTCAAACGGGCCTTGCCCGGGCCTTCGCTCCAGGAGGCCGGACACTTTCGGCGGTTCGTCCCGGTGGCTGGGCCGGGTGCCGCATCTGCAATATTGCCAGGAAAGGTTCGCGGAGATTTTCGAGGACACGGGTTTCGGGACCCTAGATGCCCATCTTGGGTTCCAGGAGCTCGGACGGAGGAACCTCCGGGGCCGGACCGTGCTGCAGGCGAGGGTCAACCCCGAGTTTGGCTCCATGTCGACTGGCGCTCCGGCCCGGGGGGCGGGCCGGGCGGGCAGGCCGGGCGAGAGTTCCAGGAACCCGGCCGCGATTCCGGCTTCGACCCGGTCGACTGCACGGCGGGCGTGCAGGCCGGGGGGCGACTCGCAGGGGCCCTTCCAGGCTGCGGGGCCCAGCGGTTGGAGCCCGGCTACCCCGGCGAGGGGCGGAAGAACCTGCACGGCGCGGCGGGAGAACCCGGCATGCTTCCGCGGGGCAGGCCGGGCAGGAGTTCCAGGAGCCCGGCCACGATTCCTACTTCTCCCCGGTGCCCTGCCCGGAGGCCGGGCGGGCCCGGGGGCCTTCGGCGCGGGCGGCGGGCGGCTTCCGCGGCGGAGACGAGCCTCTCTGGGGCCCGGGAGGTCGGCCCTGGGTCGACCTGGCGCCGGGGCTCGGGCTCCGGAAGTCCGTATGAGGTTTTTGAAACGGGCCTTGCCCGGGCCTTCGCTCCAGGAGGGCGGACACTTTCGGCGGTTGCCCCCGGTGGCTGGGCCGGGTGCCGCATCTACAATATTGCCAGGAAAGGTTCGCGGAGATTTTCGGGGACACGGATTTCGGGACCCTGGATGCCCATCTTGGGTTCCAGGAGGTCGGACGGAGGAACCTCCGGGGCCGGACCGTGCTGCAGGAGGGGGTCAAAACCGAGTTTGGCTCCATGTCGACTGGCGCCCCGGCCCGGGGGGCGGGCCGGGCGGGCAGGCCGGGCGAGAGTTCCAGGAACCCGGCCGCGATTCCGGCTTCGACCCGGTCGACTGCACGGCGGGCGTGCAGGCCGGCGGCGACTCGCAGGGCCCCTTCCACGCTGCGGGGCCCAGCGGTTGGAGCCCGGCTACCCCGGCGAGGGGCGGAAGAACCTGCACGGCGCGGCGGGAGAACCCGGCATGCTTCCGCGGGGCAGGCCGGGCAGGAGTTCCAGGAGCCCGGCCACGATTCCTACTTCTCCCCGGTGCCCTGCCCGGAGGCCGGGCGGGCCCGGGGGCCTTCGCCGCGGGCGGCGGGCGGCTTCCGCGGCGGAGACGAGCCTCTCTGGGGCCCGGGAGGTCGGCCCTGGGTCGACCTGGCGCCGGGGCTCGGGCTCCGGAAGTCCGTATGAGGTTTTTGAAACGGGCCTTGCCCGGGCCTTCGCTCCAGGAGGGCGGACACTTTCGGCGGTTGCCCCCGGTGGCTGGGCCGGGTGCCGCATCTACAATATTGCCAGGAAAGGTTCGCGGAGATTTTCGGGGACACGGATTTCGGGACCCTAGATGCCCATCTTGGGTTCCAGGAGGTCGGACGGAGGAACCTCCGGGGCCGGACCGTGCTGCAGGAGGGGGTCAAAACCGAGTTTGGCTCCAAGTCGACTGGAGCCCCGGCCCGGGGGGCGGGCCGGGCGGGCAGGCCGGGCGAGAGTTCCAGGAACCCGGCCGCGATTCCGGCTTCGACCCGGTCGACTGCACGGCGGGCGTGCAGGCCGGGGGGCGACTCGCAGGGGCCCTTCCAGGCTGCGGGGCCCAGCGGTTGGAGCCCGGCTACCCCGGCGAGGGGCGGAAGAACCTGCACGGCGCGGCGGGAGAACCCGGCATGCTTCCGCGTGGCAGGCCGGGCAGGAGTTCCAGGAGCCCGGCCACGATTCCTACTTCTCCCCGGTGCCCTGCCCGGAGGCCGGGCGGGCCCGGGGGCCTTCGGCGCGGGCGGCGGGCGGCTTCCGCGGCGGAGACGAGCCTCTCTGGGGCCCGGGAGGTCGGCCCTGGGTCGACCTGGCGCCGGGGCTCGGGCTCCGGAAGTCCGTATGAGGTTTTTGAAACGGGCCTTGCCCGGGCCTTCGCTCCAGGAGGGCGGACACTTTCGGCGGTTGCCCCCGGTGGCTGGGCCGGGTGCCGCATCTACAATATTGCCAGGAAAGGTTCGCGGAGATTTTCGGGGACACGGATTTCGGGACCCTGGATGCCCATCTTGGGTTCCAGGAGGTCGGACGGAGGAACCTCCGGGGCCGGACCGTGCTGCAGGAGGGGGTCAAAACCGAGTTTGGCTCCATGTCGACTGGCGCCCCGGCCCGGGGGGCGGGCCGGGCGGGCAGGCCGGGCGAGAGTTCCAGGAACCCGGCCGCGATTCCGGCTTCGACCCGGTCGACTGCACGGCGGGCGTGCAGGCCGGCGGCGACTCGCAGGGCCCCTTCCACGCTGCGGGGCCCAGCGGTTGGAGCCCGGCTACCCCGGCGAGGGGCGGAAGAACCTGCACGGCGCGGCGGGAGAACCCGGCATGCTTCCGCGTGGCAGGCCGGGCAGGAGTTCCAGGAGCCCGGCCACGATTCCTACTTCTCCCCGGTGCCCTGCCCGGAGGCCGGGCGGGCCCGGGGGCCTTCGGCGCGGGCGGCGGGCGGCTTCCGCGGCGGAGACGAGCCTCTCTGGGGCCCGGGAGGTCGGCCCTGGGTCGACCTGGCGCCGGGGCTCGGGCTCCGGAAGTCCGTATGAGGTTTTTGAAACGGGCCTTGCCCGGGCCTTCGCTCCAGGAGGGCGGACACTTTCGGCGGTTGCCCCCGGTGGCTGGGCCGGGTGCCGCATCTACAATATTGCCAGGAAAGGTTCGCGGAGATTTTCGGGGACACGGATTTCGGGACCCTGGATGCCCATCTTGGGTTCCAGGAGGTCGGACGGAGGAACCTCCGGGGCCGGACCGTGCTGCAGGAGGGGGTCAAAACCGAGTTTGGCTCCAAGTCGACTGGAGCCCCGGCCCGGGGGGCGGGCCGGGCGGGCAGGCCGGGCGAGAGTTCCAGGAACCCGGCCGCGATTCCGGCTTCGACCCGGTCGACTGCACGGCGGGCGTGCAGGCCGGGGGGCGACTCGCAGGGGCCCTTCCACGCTGCGGGGCCCAGCGGTTGGAGCCCGGCTACCCCGGCGAGGGGCGGAAGAACCTGCACGGCGCGGCGGGAGAACCCGGCATGCTTCCGCGGGGCAGGCCGGGCAGGAGTTCCAGGAGCCCGGCCACGATTCCTACTTCTCCCCGGTGCCCTGCGCGGAGGCCGGGCGGGCCCGGGGGCCTTCGGCGCGGGCATCAGGCGGCTTCCGCGGCGGAGACGTGCCTCTCTGGGGCCCGGGAGGTCGGCCCTGGGTCGACCTGGCGCCCGGGCTCGCGCTCCGGAAGTCCGTATGAGGTTTTTCAAACGGGCCTTGCCCGGGCCTTCGCTCCAGGAGGGCGGACACTTTCGGCGGTTGGCCCCGGTGGCTGGGCCGGGTGCCGCATCTACAATATTGCCAAGAAAGGTTCGCGGAGATTTTGGGGGACTCGGTTTTCAGGACCCTAAATGCCCATGTTCGGTTCCAGAAAGTCGGTCAGAGGAACCTCCGGGGCAAAAGAACCGTGCCGCGCTGCCTTGTCAACCGAGCGTGGAGGCAGCGTGCCCCGATCCGGCGGGCCTGGCCGTGCGAGAGTTCCAGGCTCTGGCCCGCGATTCCGGCTCCCGCCCCCCCCCCCGGTGATGGGCTCGGAGGTCGGGCAGGCAGCGGTGCTTGCTTCCCCAGGAGTGGCGGGGCTCTCCTGACGGGGAACCGGGAGGACCTGGTGTCCGCCGTGGGACTTGGAAAACTTCTGCTCGGTTGCGTTGGGAGCGGTTAACGTGGGAGCTCCGGCCGGGAGCGGCCCGGCGGGCCAGGCCGGGGGAGAGTTCCAGGAGACCGG
>NW_026775292.1:22500-27500 GCF_030867095.1 Alligator mississippiensis | reverse complement strand
CATCTTGGGTTCCAGGAGGTCGGGCAGGGGTACCTCCGGGACCGGACCGTGCTGCAGGAGGGGCTCAACCCCGGGTTTGGCTCCATGTCGACTGGAGCTCCGGCCCAGGGGCGGGCCGGGCGAGAGTTCCAGGAGCCCGGCCGCGATTCCGGCTTCTCCCCGGTGCCCTGCCCGGAGGCCGGGCAGGTCCGGGGGCCTTCGGCGCGGGCGGCGGGCTGCTCCCGCGGGGGAGACGAGCCTCTCTGGGGCCCGGGAGGTTGGCCCTGGGTCGACCTGGCGCCGGGGCTCGGGCTCCGGAAGTCCGTATGAGGTTTTTCAAACGGGCCTTGCCCGGGCCTTCGCTCCAGGAGGGCGGACACTTTCGGCGGTTGCCCCCGGCGGCTGGGCCGGGTGCCGCATCTACAATATTGCCAGGAAAGGTTCGCGGAGATTTTCGAGGACACGGGTTTCGGGACCCTAGATGCCCATCTTGGGTTCCAGGAGCTCGGACGGAGGAACCTCCGGGGCCGGACCGTTCCGAAGGAGGGGGTCAAAACCGAGTTTGGCTCCATGTCGACTGGAGCTCCGGCCCCGGGGCGGGCCGGGCGGCCTGCCCGGCGAGAGTTCCAGGAGCCCGGCCGCGATTCCGGCTTCTCCCCGGTGCCCTGCCCGGAGGCCGGGCGGGCCCGGGGGCCTTCGGCGCGGGCGGCAGGCGGCTTCCGCGGCGGAGACGAGCCTCTCTGGGGCCCGGGAGGTGGGCCCTGGGTCGACCTGCCGCCGGGGCTCGGGCTCCGGAAGTCCGTATGAGGTTTTTCAAACGGGCCTTGCCCGGGTCTTCGCTCCAGGAGGGCGGACACTTTCGGCGGTTGCCCCCGGCGGCTGGGCCGGGTGCCGCATCTACAATATTGCCAGGAAAGGTTCGCGGAGATTTTCGAGGACACGGGTTTCGGGACCCTAGATGCCCATCTTGGGTTCCAGGAGGCCGGACGGAGGAACCTCCGGGGCCGGACCGTGCTGCAGGAGAGGTTCAACCCCGAGTTTGGCTCCATGTCGACTGGAGCTCCGGCCCGGGGGGCGGGCCGGGCGGCCTGGCCGGGCGAGAGTTCCAGGAGCCCGGCCGCGATTCCTACTTCTCCCCGGTGCCCTGCCCGGAGGCCGGGCGGGTCCGGGGGCCTTCGGCGCGGGCAGCGGGCTGCTCCCGCGGGGGAGACGAGCCGCCCTAACGCCCGGGAGGGAGGCCCGGGGTCGACCTGGCTCCCGAGCTCCGGCCCTGGAAGTCCGTATGAGGATTTTCAAACGGGCCGTGCCCGGGCCTTCGCTCCAGGAGGCCGGACACTTTCGGCGGTTGCTCCCGGCGGCTGGGCCGGGTGCCACATCTACAATATTGCCAGGAAAGGTCCGCGGAGATTTTCGGGGACACGGTTTTCGGGACCCTAGATGCCCATCTTGGGTTCCAGGAGGTCGGACGGAGGAACCTCCGGGGCCGGACCGTGCTGCAGGAGAGGTTCAACCGCGAGTTTGGCTCCATGTCGACTGGAGCTCCGGCCCAGGGGCGGGCCGAGCGGCTTGGCCGGGCGAGAGTTCCAGGAGCCCGGCCGCGATTCCTACTTCTCCCCGGTGCCCTGCCCGGAGGCCGGGCGGGTCCGGGGGCCTTCGGCGCGGGCAGCGGGCTGCTCCCGCGGGGGAGACGAGCCGTGCTGGGCCCCGGGAGGGAGGCCCGCGGTCGACCTGGCGCCGGGGCTCCGGCCCTGGAAGTCCGTATGAGGTTTTTCAAACGGGCCTTGCCCGGGCCTTCGCTCCAGGAGGGCGGACACTTTCGGCGGTTGCCCCCGGTGGCTGGGCCGGGTGCCGCATCTACAATATTGCCAGGAAAGGTTCGCGGAGATTTTCGGGGACACGGATTTCGGGACCCTAGATGCCCATCTTGGGTTCCAGGAGGTCGGACGGAGGAACCTCCGGGGCCGGACCGTGCTGCAGGAGGGGGTCAAAACCGAGTTTGGCTCCATGTCGACTGGAGCTCCGGCCCGGGGGGCGGGCCGGGCGGGCAGGCCGGGCGAGAGTTCCAGGAACCCGGCCGCGATTCCGGCTTCGACCCGGTCGACTGCACGGCGGGCGTGCAGGCCGGGGGGCGACTCGCAGGGGCCCTTCCAGGCTGCGGGGCCCAGCGGTTGGAGCCCGGCTACCCCGGCGAAGGGGCGGAAGAACCTGCACGGCGCGGCGGGAGAACCCGGCATGCTTCCGCGGGGCAGGCCGGGCAGGAGTTCCAGGAGCCCGGCCACGATTCCTACTTCTCCCCGGTGCCCTGCCCGGAGGCCGGGCGGGCCCGGGGGCCTTCGGCGCGGGCATCAGGCGGCTTCCGCGGCGGAGACGTGCCTCTCTGGGGCCCGGGAGGTTGGCCCTGGGTCGACCTGGCGCCCGGGCTCGCGCTCCGGAAGTCCGTATGAGGTTTTTCAAACGGGCCTTGCCCGGGCCTTCGCTCCAGGAGGGCGGACACTTTCGGCGGTTGCCCCCGGTGGCTGGGCCGGGTGCCGCATCTACAATATTGCCAGGAAAGGTTCGCGGAGATTTTCGGGGACACGGATTTCGGGACCCTAGATGCCCATCTTGGGTTCCAGGAGGTCGGACGGGCGAACCTGCGGGGCCGGACCGTGCTGCAGGAGGGGGTCAAAACCGAGTTTGGCTCCATGTCGACTGGCGCTCCGGCCCGGGGGGCGGGCCGGGCGGGCAGGCCGGGCGAGAGTTCCAGGAACCCGGCCGCGATTCCGGCTTCGACCCGGTCGACTGCACGGCGGGCGTGCAGGCCGGCGGCGACTCGCAGGGCCCCTTCCAGGCAGCGGGGCCCAGCGGTTGGAGCCCGGCTACCCCGGCGAGGGGCGGAAGAACCTGCACGGCGCGGCCGGAGAACCCGGCATGCTTCCGCGTGGCAGGCCGGGCAGGAGTTCCAGGAGCCCGTCCACGATTCCTACTTCTCCCCGGTGCCCTGCCCGGAGGCCGGGCGGGCCCGGGGGCCTTCGCCGCGGGCGGCGGGCGGCTTCCGCGGCGGAGACGAGCCTCTCTGGGGCCCGGGAGGTCGGCCCTGGGTCGACCTGGCGCCGGGGCTCGGGCTCCGGAAGTCCGTATGAGGTTTTTCAAACGGGCCTTGCCCGGGCCTTCGTTCCAGGAGGGCGGACACTTTCGGCGGTTGCCCCCGGCGGCTGGGCCGGGTGCCGCATCTACAATATTGCCAGGAAAGGTTCGCGGAGATTTTCGGGGACACGGATTTCGGGACCCTAGATGCCCATCTTGGGTTCCAGGAGGTCGGAGGGAGGAACCTCCGGGGCCGGACCGTGCTGCAGGAGGGGGTCAAAACCGAGTTTGGCTCCAAGTCGACTGGAGCTCCGGCCCGGGGGGCGGGCCGGGCGGGCAGGCCGGGCGAGAGTTCCAGGAACCCGGCCGCGATTCCGGCTTCGACCCGGTCGACTGCACGGCGGGCGTGCAGGCCGGGGGGCGACTCGCAGGGGCCCTTCCAGGCTGCGGGGCCCAGCGGTTGGAGCCCGGCTACCCCGGCGAGGGGCGGAAGAACCTGCACGGCGCGGCGGGAGAACCCGGCATGCTTCCGCGTGGCAGGCCGGGCAGGAGTTCCAGGAGCCCGGCCACGATTCCTACTTCTCCCCGGTGCCCTGCCCGGAGGCCGGGCGGGCCCGGGGGCCTTCGGCGCGGGCGGCGGGCGGCTTCCGCGGCGGAGACGAGCCTCTCTGGGGCCCGGGAGGTCGGCCCTGGGTCGACCTGGCGCCGGGGCTCGGGCTCCGGAAGTCCGTATGAGGTTTTTGAAACGGGCCTTGCCCGGGCCTTCGCTCCAGGAGGGCGGACACTTTCGGCGGTTGCCCCCGGTGGCTGGGCCGGGTGCCGCATCTACAATATTGCCAGGAAAGGTTCGCGGAGATTTTCGGGGACACGGATTTCGGGACCCTAGATGCCCATCTTGGGTTCCAGGAGGTCGGACGGAGGAACCTCCGGGGCCGGACCGTGCTGCAGGAGGGGGTCAAAACCGAGTTTGGCTCCATGTCGACTGGAGCCCCGGCCCGGGGGGCGGGCCGGGCGGGCAGGCCGGGCGAGAGTTCCAGGAACCCGGCCGCGATTCCGGCTTCGACCCGGTCGACTGCACGGCGGGCGTGCAGGCCGGGGGGCGACTCGCAGGGGCCCTTCCACGCTGCGGGGCCCAGCGGTTGGAGCCCGGCTACCCCGGCGAGGGGCGGAAGAACCTGCACGGCGCGGCGGGAGAACCCGGCATGCTTCCGCGGGGCAGGCCGGGCAGGAGTTCCAGGAGCCCGGCCACGATTCCTACTTCTCCCCGGTGCCCTGCCCGGAGGCCGGGCGGGCCCGGGGGCCTTCGGCGCGGGCGGCGGGCGGCTTCCGCGGCGGAGACGAGCCTCTCTGGGGCCCGGGAGGTCGGCCCTGGGTCGACCTGGCGCCGGGGCTCGGGCTCCGGAAGTCCGTATGAGGTTTTTGAAACGGGCCTTGCCCGGGCCTTCGCTCCAGGAGGGCGGACACTTTCGGCGGTTGCCCCCGGTGGCTGGGCCGGGTGCCGCATCTACAATATTGCCAGGAAAGGTTCGCGGAGATTTTCGGGGACACGGATTTCGGGACCCTGGATGCCCATCTTGGGTTCCAGGAGGTCGGACGGAGGAACCTCCGGGGCCGGACCGTGCTGCAGGAGGGGGTCAAAACCGAGTTTGGCTCCATGTCGACTGGCGCCCCGGCCCGGGGGGCGGGCCGGGCGGGCAGGCCGGGCGAGAGTTCCAGGAACCCGGCCGCGATTCCGGCTTCGACCCGGTCGACTGCACGGCGGGCGTGCAGGCCGGCGGCGACTCGCAGGGCCCCTTCCACGCTGCGGGGCCCAGCGGTTGGAGCCCGGCTACCCCGGCGAGGGGCGGAAGAACCTGCACGGCGCGGCGGGAGAACCCGGCATGCTTCCGCGGGGCAGGCCGGGCAGGAGTTCCAGGAGCCCGGCCACGATTCCTACTTCTCCCCGGTGCCCTGCC
>NW_026775292.1:0-7500 GCF_030867095.1 Alligator mississippiensis | reverse complement strand
GCTGCAGGAGGGGCTCAACCCCGGGTTTGGCTCCATGTCGACTGGAGCTCCGGCCCAGGGGCGGGCCGGGCGAGAGTTCCAGGAGCCCGGCCGCGATTACGGCTTCTCCCCGGTGCCCTGCCCGGAGGCCGGGCAGGTCCGGGGGCCTTCGGCGCGGGCGGCGGGCTGCTCCCGCGGGGGAGACGAGCCTCTCTGGGGCCCGGGAGGTTGGCCCTGGGTCGACCTGGCGCCGGGGCTCGGGCTCCGGAAGTCCGTATGAGGTTTTTCAAACGGGCCTTGCCCGGGCCTTCGCTCCAGGAGGGCGGACACTTTCGGCGGTTGCCCCCGGCGGCTGGGCCGGGTGCCGCATCTACAATATTGCCAGGAAAGGTTCGCGGAGATTTTCGAGGACACGGGTTTCGGGACCCTAGATGCCCATCTTGGGTTCCAGGAGCTCGGACGGAGGAACCTCCGGGGCCGGACCGTTCCGAAGGAGGGGGTCAAAACCGAGTTTGGCTCCATGTCGACTGGAGCTCCGGCCCCGGGGCGGGCCGGGCGGCCTGCCCGGCGAGAGTTCCAGGAGCCCGGCCGCGATTCCGGCTTCTCCCCGGTGCCCTGCCCGGAGGCCGGGCGGGCCCGGGGGCCTTCGGCGCGGGCGGCAGGCGGCTTCCGCGGCGGAGACGAGCCTCTCTGGGGCCCGGGAGGTGGGCCCTGGGTCGACCTGCCGCCGGGGCTCGGGCTCCGGAAGTCCGTATGAGGTTTTTCAAACGGGCCTTGCCCGGGTCTTCGCTCCAGGAGGGCGGACACTTTCGGCGGTTGCCCCCGGCGGCTGGGCCGGGTGCCGCATCTACAATATTGCCAGGAAAGGTTCGCGGAGATTTTCGAGGACACGGGTTTCGGGACCCTAGATGCCCATCTTGGGTTCCAGGAGGCCGGACGGAGGAACCTCCGGGGCCGGACCGTGCTGCAGGAGAGGTTCAACCCCGAGTTTGGCTCCATGTCGACTGGAGCTCCGGCCCGGGGGGCGGGCCGGGCGGCCTGGCCGGGCGAGAGTTCCAGGAGCCCGGCCGCGATTCCTACTTCTCCCCGGTGCCCTGCCCGGAGGCCGGGCGGGTCCGGGGGCCTTCGGCGCGGGCAGCGGGCTGCTCCCGCGGGGGAGACGAGCCGCCCTAACGCCCGGGAGGGAGGCCCGGGGTCGACCTGGCTCCCGAGCTCCGGCCCTGGAAGTCCGTATGAGGATTTTCAAACGGGCCGTGCCCGGGCCTTCGCTCCAGGAGGCCGGACACTTTCGGCGGTTGCTCCCGGCGGCTGGGCCGGGTGCCACATCTACAATATTGCCAGGAAAGGTCCGCGGAGATTTTCGGGGACACGGTTTTCGGGACCCTAGATGCCCATCTTGGGTTCCAGGAGGTCGGACGGAGGAACCTCCGGGGCCGGACCGTGCTGCAGGAGAGGTTCAACCGCGAGTTTGGCTCCATGTCGACTGGAGCTCCGGCCCAGGGGCGGGCCGAGCGGCTTGGCCGGGCGAGAGTTCCAGGAGCCCGGCCGCGATTCCTACTTCTCCCCGGTGCCCTGCCCGGAGGCCGGGCGGGTCCGGGGGCCTTCGGCGCGGGCAGCGGGCTGCTCCCGCGGGGGAGACGAGCCGTGCTGGGCCCCGGGAGGGAGGCCCGCGGTCGACCTGGCGCCGGGGCTCCGGCCCTGGAAGTCCGTATGAGGTTTTTCAAACGGGCCTTGCCCGGGCCTTCGCTCCAGGAGGGCGGACACTTTCGGCGGTTGCCCCCGGTGGCTGGGCCGGGTGCCGCATCTACAATATTGCCAGGAAAGGTTCGCGGAGATTTTCGGGGACACGGATTTCGGGACCCTAGATGCCCATCTTGGGTTCCAGGAGGTCGGACGGAGGAACCTCCGGGGCCGGACCGTGCTGCAGGAGGGGGTCAAAACCGAGTTTGGCTCCATGTCGACTGGAGCTCCGGCCCGGGGGGCGGGCCGGGCGGGCAGGCCGGGCGAGAGTTCCAGGAACCCGGCCGCGATTCCGGCTTCGACCCGGTCGACTGCACGGCGGGCGTGCAGGCCGGGGGGCGACTCGCAGGGGCCCTTCCAGGCTGCGGGGCCCAGCGGTTGGAGCCCGGCTACCCCGGCGAAGGGGCGGAAGAACCTGCACGGCGCGGCGGGAGAACCCGGCATGCTTCCGCGGGGCAGGCCGGGCAGGAGTTCCAGGAGCCCGGCCACGATTCCTACTTCTCCCCGGTGCCCTGCCCGGAGGCCGGGCGGGCCCGGGGGCCTTCGGCGCGGGCATCAGGCGGCTTCCGCGGCGGAGACGTGCCTCTCTGGGGCCCGGGAGGTTGGCCCTGGGTCGACCTGGCGCCCGGGCTCGCGCTCCGGAAGTCCGTATGAGGTTTTTCAAACGGGCCTTGCCCGGGCCTTCGCTCCAGGAGGGCGGACACTTTCGGCGGTTGCCCCCGGTGGCTGGGCCGGGTGCCGCATCTACAATATTGCCAGGAAAGGTTCGCGGAGATTTTCGGGGACACGGATTTCGGGACCCTAGATGCCCATCTTGGGTTCCAGGAGGTCGGACGGGCGAACCTGCGGGGCCGGACCGTGCTGCAGGAGGGGGTCAAAACCGAGTTTGGCTCCATGTCGACTGGCGCTCCGGCCCGGGGGGCGGGCCGGGCGGGCAGGCCGGGCGAGAGTTCCAGGAACCCGGCCGCGATTCCGGCTTCGACCCGGTCGACTGCACGGCGGGCGTGCAGGCCGGCGGCGACTCGCAGGGCCCCTTCCAGGCAGCGGGGCCCAGCGGTTGGAGCCCGGCTACCCCGGCGAGGGGCGGAAGAACCTGCACGGCGCGGCCGGAGAACCCGGCATGCTTCCGCGTGGCAGGCCGGGCAGGAGTTCCAGGAGCCCGTCCACGATTCCTACTTCTCCCCGGTGCCCTGCCCGGAGGCCGGGCGGGCCCGGGGGCCTTCGCCGCGGGCGGCGGGCGGCTTCCGCGGCGGAGACGAGCCTCTCTGGGGCCCGGGAGGTCGGCCCTGGGTCGACCTGGCGCCGGGGCTCGGGCTCCGGAAGTCCGTATGAGGTTTTTCAAACGGGCCTTGCCCGGGCCTTCGTTCCAGGAGGGCGGACACTTTCGGCGGTTGCCCCCGGCGGCTGGGCCGGGTGCCGCATCTACAATATTGCCAGGAAAGGTTCGCGGAGATTTTCGGGGACACGGATTTCGGGACCCTAGATGCCCATCTTGGGTTCCAGGAGGTCGGAGGGAGGAACCTCCGGGGCCGGACCGTGCTGCAGGAGGGGGTCAAAACCGAGTTTGGCTCCAAGTCGACTGGAGCTCCGGCCCGGGGGGCGGGCCGGGCGGGCAGGCCGGGCGAGAGTTCCAGGAACCCGGCCGCGATTCCGGCTTCGACCCGGTCGACTGCACGGCGGGCGTGCAGGCCGGGGGGCGACTCGCAGGGGCCCTTCCAGGCTGCGGGGCCCAGCGGTTGGAGCCCGGCTACCCCGGCGAGGGGCGGAAGAACCTGCACGGCGCGGCGGGAGAACCCGGCATGCTTCCGCGTGGCAGGCCGGGCAGGAGTTCCAGGAGCCCGGCCACGATTCCTACTTCTCCCCGGTGCCCTGCCCGGAGGCCGGGCGGGCCCGGGGGCCTTCGGCGCGGGCGGCGGGCGGCTTCCGCGGCGGAGACGAGCCTCTCTGGGGCCCGGGAGGTCGGCCCTGGGTCGACCTGGCGCCGGGGCTCGGGCTCCGGAAGTCCGTATGAGGTTTTTGAAACGGGCCTTGCCCGGGCCTTCGCTCCAGGAGGGCGGACACTTTCGGCGGTTGCCCCCGGTGGCTGGGCCGGGTGCCGCATCTACAATATTGCCAGGAAAGGTTCGCGGAGATTTTCGGGGACACGGATTTCGGGACCCTAGATGCCCATCTTGGGTTCCAGGAGGTCGGACGGAGGAACCTCCGGGGCCGGACCGTGCTGCAGGAGGGGGTCAAAACCGAGTTTGGCTCCATGTCGACTGGAGCCCCGGCCCGGGGGGCGGGCCGGGCGGGCAGGCCGGGCGAGAGTTCCAGGAACCCGGCCGCGATTCCGGCTTCGACCCGGTCGACTGCACGGCGGGCGTGCAGGCCGGGGGGCGACTCGCAGGGGCCCTTCCACGCTGCGGGGCCCAGCGGTTGGAGCCCGGCTACCCCGGCGAGGGGCGGAAGAACCTGCACGGCGCGGCGGGAGAACCCGGCATGCTTCCGCGGGGCAGGCCGGGCAGGAGTTCCAGGAGCCCGGCCACGATTCCTACTTCTCCCCGGTGCCCTGCCCGGAGGCCGGGCGGGCCCGGGGGCCTTCGGCGCGGGCGGCGGGCGGCTTCCGCGGCGGAGACGAGCCTCTCTGGGGCCCGGGAGGTCGGCCCTGGGTCGACCTGGCGCCGGGGCTCGGGCTCCGGAAGTCCGTATGAGGTTTTTGAAACGGGCCTTGCCCGGGCCTTCGCTCCAGGAGGGCGGACACTTTCGGCGGTTGCCCCCGGTGGCTGGGCCGGGTGCCGCATCTACAATATTGCCAGGAAAGGTTCGCGGAGATTTTCGGGGACACGGATTTCGGGACCCTGGATGCCCATCTTGGGTTCCAGGAGGTCGGACGGAGGAACCTCCGGGGCCGGACCGTGCTGCAGGAGGGGGTCAAAACCGAGTTTGGCTCCATGTCGACTGGCGCCCCGGCCCGGGGGGCGGGCCGGGCGGGCAGGCCGGGCGAGAGTTCCAGGAACCCGGCCGCGATTCCGGCTTCGACCCGGTCGACTGCACGGCGGGCGTGCAGGCCGGCGGCGACTCGCAGGGCCCCTTCCACGCTGCGGGGCCCAGCGGTTGGAGCCCGGCTACCCCGGCGAGGGGCGGAAGAACCTGCACGGCGCGGCGGGAGAACCCGGCATGCTTCCGCGGGGCAGGCCGGGCAGGAGTTCCAGGAGCCCGGCCACGATTCCTACTTCTCCCCGGTGCCCTGCCCGGAGGCCGGGCGGGCCCGGGGGCCTTCGCCGCGGGCGGCGGGCGGCTTCCGCGGCGGAGACGAGCCTCTCTGGGGCCCGGGAGGTCGGCCCTGGGTCGACCTGGCGCCGGGGCTCGCGCTCCGGAAGTCCGTATGAGGTTTTTGAAACGGGCCTTGCCCGGGCCTTCGCTCCAGGAGGGCGGACACTTTCGGCGGTTGCCCCCGGTGGCTGGGCCGGGTGCCGCATCTACAATATTGCCAGGAAAGGTTCGCGGAGATTTTCGGGGACACGGATTTCGGGACCCTAGATGCCCATCTTGGGTTCCAGGAGGTCGGACGGAGGAACCTCCGGGGCCGGACCGTGCTGCAGGAGGGGGTCAAAACCGAGTTTGGCTCCAAGTCGACTGGAGCCCCGGCCCGGGGGGCGGGCCGGGCGGGCAGGCCGGGCGAGAGTTCCAGGAACCCGGCCGCGATTCCGGCTTCGACCCGGTCGACTGCACGGCGGGCGTGCAGGCCGGGGGGCGACTCGCAGGGGCCCTTCCACGCTGCGGGGCCCAGCGGTTGGAGCCCGGCTACCCCGGCGAGGGGCGGAAGAACCTGCACGGCGCGGCGGGAGAACCCGGCATGCTTCCGCGGGGCAGGCCGGGCAGGAGTTCCAGGAGCCCGGCCACGATTCCTACTTCTCCCCGGTGCCCTGCGCGGAGGCCGGGCGGGCCCGGGGGCCTTCGGCGCGGGCATCAGGCGGCTTCCGCGGCGGAGACGTGCCTCTCTGGGGCCCGGGAGGTCGGCCCTGGGTCGACCTGGCGCCCGGGCTCGCGCTCCGGAAGTCCGTATGAGGTTTTTCAAACGGGCCTTGCCCGGGCCTTCGCTCCAGGAGGGCGGACACTTTCGGCGGTTGGCCCCGGTGGCTGGGCCGGGTGCCGCATCTACAATATTGCCAAGAAAGGTTCGCGGAGATTTTGGGGGACTCGGTTTTCAGGACCCTAAATGCCCATGTTCGGTTCCAGAAAGTCGGTCAGAGGAACCTCCGGGGCAAAAGAACCGTGCCGCGCTGCCTTGTCAACCGAGCGTGGAGGCAGCGTGCCCCGATCCGGCGGGCCTGGCCGTGCGAGAGTTCCAGGCTCTGGCCCGCGATTCCGGCTCCCGCCCCCCCCCCCGGTGATGGGCTCGGAGGTCGGGCAGGCAGCGGTGCTTGCTTCCCCAGGAGTGGCGGGGCTCTCCTGACGGGGAACCGGGAGGACCTGGTGTCCGCCGTGGGACTTGGAAAACTTCTGCTCGGTTGCGTTGGGAGCGGTTAACGTGGGAGCTCCGGCCGGGAGCGGCCCGGCGGGCCAGGCCGGGGGAGAGTTCCAGGAGACCGGCCACCGCTCCGGTTTCGCCCCGGTGACCTGCCGCCCTCCCTTACGGCGTTCAGGGCAAGCCGGGGGCGCTTCCTCGGGAGCGGCGGGCTTCTCCTGCCAGAGAGCCGTGTTGACCTGGTGTCCGGCGTGGGACTTAGAAAAAAATGTCGCTGCTGGGGGGCGAGCGGTTGACCTGGGCCCGCCGGAGAGGCCTGGAAGTCCGTATGAGGTTTTTGAAATGGGCTTTGTCCGACCCTTCGATCCAGGAGGGCGGACACTTTTGGTGGTTTGCCCCGGTGGCTGGGCCGGGTGCCACATCTACAATATTGCCAAGAAAGGTTCGCGGAGATTTTCGGGGACACGTTTTTCAGGACCCTAAATGCCCATCTTCGGTTCCAGAAGGTCGGTCGGAGGAACCTCCGGGGCAAAAGAACCGTGCTGCTGCACCCGCGGGTCAAAGACGAGTCGTGTGCCCCGCTGCCGAGAGGGGGATGGCGGACACTTTGCGGTGTGAGCTCCCGGTCCGAGTCCGGTTGTCACGCCTGGCCCGAAGCCCCCGGGCCCTGGCTCCGGGCCGTGCCCCGGGCGCCGCTGCTGCGCATCGCTCGCCACGCCACGTGGCACCCCTTTGGGAGGGCCCCTCGCGGGCCGGCGGTCCGCCGCCGGTGTTCAGGTGAGGCGGTTACCTCCCCCCCCACTTCTCTTTTCCTCTCTCCGGATCGATGTGGCGACTGCGGTCACGTCGGGGAGGGCCCTTAGCGGGCCGGCAGTCCCGCTGCCGGTGTTCAGGCGAAGCGGCTCCCTCCACTACCCGCGTGACCCTCCTCCATGGGAGACGAGGCCCTTCCTCCTGCCCCGAGGAGGAGGAGGGCTGGCCGACCCCGTGCCCGCGCGAGTCCGAGCCGCCCCGGGAGCCCCTCCCAGCGGTCTGACCTCGCCGAGAGATGCTGGTGAGAGTCGGCAGGGGCCTGGTTGGGGGACCCCCGCGCGGCGGGTCCCCGCCTCGCGCCCTCCGCCCCCTCTCCCCGTCTCGTGGACGCCGTCTTCTCTAGCAGTCCGTTTGCGCGGGCGGGGGCCGCCGGGCTCTCCGCCGCGCCTGCCTAAACCGTGGGGAAAGCGGGTGGGAAGAGGGCGTTTGGGCTCCGGCCCGGCGCCTGCCCTTCCCTCCCCGCCGTCCTTCCCCGTGCCGCTGCGCTGCGGTCCCCGCGCCTTCCCCGCCCTGGGGAAGGG
>NW_026775291.1:0-72012 GCF_030867095.1 Alligator mississippiensis | reverse complement strand
TAGTAGTTTAGTAGTGGTTGTTCTTGTAGTAGTAGTAGTGCTTGTTCTTGTGGTAGTAGTAGTAGCAGAAGAGGTTGTTCTTGTAGTAGTAGTAGTGGTTGCTCTTGTAATAGTAGTACTAGTAGTAGTGGTTGTTCTTGTATTAGTAGTGGTTGTACTTGTAGTAGTAGTAGTAGTTGTTGTAGTGGTTGTTCTTGTAGTAGTAGTAGTGGTTGTTCTTGTAGTAGTAGTAGTAGTGGTCCTGGTTGTTCTTGTAGAAGTAGTAGTGGTTGTTCTTGTAATAGTTGTAGTACTAGTAGTAGTAGTGGTTTTTCTTCTAATAGTAGTAGTAGCAGTAGTGGTTGTTCTTGTAGTAGTAGTAGTGGTTGTTGTTGTAGTAGTATTTGTAGTAGTAGTAGTAGTGCTGGTTCTTCTTGTAGTAGTAGTAGTGGAAGTTGTAGTGGTTGTTCTTGTAGTAGTAGTGGTTGTTCTTGTAGTATTAGTAGTGGTTGTTCTTGTAGTAGTAGTAGTAGAGGTTGTTCTTGTAGTAGTAGTAGTGGTTGCTCTTGTAGTAGTAGTAGTAGTAGTAATGGTTCTTCTTGTAGTAGTATGAGTGGTAGTTGTACTGGTTGTTCTTGTAGTAGTAGTAGGGGATGTTTTTGTAGTAGTAGTAGTGGTTGTTCTTGTAGTATTAGTAGTGGTTGTTCTTGTAGTAGTAGTAGAGGTTGTTCTTGTAGTAGTAGTAGTGGTTGCTCTTGTAGTAGTAGTAGTAGTAGTAGTAGTAATGGTTCTTCTTGTAGTAGTATAAGTGGTAGTTGAACTGGTTGTTCTTGTAGTAGTAGTAGGGGATGTTTTTGTAGTAGTAGTAGTGGTTGTTCTTGTAGTATTAGTACTGGTTGTTCTTGTAGTAGTAGTAGTAGAGGTTGTTCTTGTAGTAGTAGTAGTGGTTGTTGTTGTTGTAGTAGTAGTGGTTGTTATTGTAGTAGTAGTAGTGGTTGTTCTTGGAATAGTAGTAGTAGTAGTAGTGGTTGTTCTTGTAGTAGTAGTGGTTGCACTTTTAGTAGTAGTAGTAGTTGTAGTGGTTGTTCTTGAACTAGTAGTAGTAGTAGTAGTAGTGGTTGTTCTTGTAGTAGTAGTAGTGGTTGTTCTTGTAATGGTAGTAGTAGTAGTGGTTGTTCTTGTAGTTAATATTGGTGTACTTGTAGTAGTAGTAGTGGTAGTTGTAGTGGTTGTTCTTGAAGTAGTAGTAGTGGTTGTTCTTGTAGTAGTATTGGTGTACTTGTAGTAGTAGTAGTAGTTGTAGTGGTTGTTCTTGTAGTAGTAGTAGTAGTAGAAGTGGTTGTTTTTGTAGTAGTATTGGTGTACTTGTAGTAGTAGTAGTGGTAGTTGTAGTGGTTGTTCTTGAAGTAGTAGTAGTGGTTGTTCTTGTAGTAGTAGTAGTGGTTGTTCTTGTAATATTAGAAGTAGTAGTAGTGGTGGTTCTTGTTGTAGTAGTAGTGGTTGTTATTGTAGTAGTAGTAGTGGTTGTTCTTGTAATAGTAGTAGTAGTAGTAGTGGTAGTGGTTTTTCTTGTAGTAGTAGTAGTGGTTGTTCTTGTAATATTAGAAGTAGTAGTAGTGGAAGTTCTTCTTGTAGTAGTAGTGGTTGTTATTGTAGTAGTAGTAGTGGTTGTTCTTGTAATAGTACTAGTAGTAGTAGTGGTTGTTCTTGTAGTAGTAGTGGTTGCACTTGTAGTAGTAGTAGTAGTTGTAGTGGTTGTTCTTGAAGTAGTAGTAGTAGTAGTAGTGGTTGATCTTGTAGTAGTAGTAGTGGTTGTTCTTGTAAAGGTAGTAGTAGTAGTGGTTGTTCTTGCAGTAGTAAGTGGTAGTGCTTGTAGTAGTAGTAGTAGTAGTGGTCTTTGTTCTTGTAGTAGTAATAGTGGTTGTTCTTGTAGTAGTAGAAGTAGTAGTTTAGTAGTGGTTGTTCTTGTAGTAGTAGTAGTGCTTGTTCTTGTGGTAGTAGTAGTAGCAGAAGAGGTTGTTCTTGTAGTAGTAGTAGTGGTTGCTCTTGTAATAGTAGTACTAGTAGTAGTGGTTGTTCTTGTATTAGTAGTGGTTGTACTTGTACTAGTAGTAGTAGTTGTTGTAGTGGTTGTTCTTGTAGTAGTAGTAGTGGTTTTTATTTTAGTAGTAGTAGTAGTGGTCCTGGTTGTTCTTGTAGAAGTAGTAGTGGTTGTTCTTGTAATAGTTGTAGTACTAGTAGTAGTAGTGGTTTTTCTTGTAATAGTAGTAGTATCAGTAGTGGTTGTTCTTGTAGTAGTAGTACAGGTTGTTCTTGTAGTAGTAGTGGTTGTAGTAGTAGTAGTAGTAGTAATGGTTCTTCTTGTAGTAGTAGTAGTGGTAGTTGTAGTGGTTGTTCTTGTAGTAGTAGTAGTGGTGGTTCTCATTGTAGAAGTTGAGTTTGTTCTTGTAGTAGTAGTAGCGGTTGTTCTTGTAATAGTTGTAGTAGTAGTACCTGTAGTGGTTGGTCTTAAAATAGTTGTATTAGTAGTAGTAGTAGTGGTTGTTCTTGTAATAGTTGTAGTAGTAGCAGTAGTAGTGGTGGTTGTTTTTGTAGTAGTAGTAGTGGTTGTTCTTGTAATAGTTGTAGATGTAGTACTAATAGTGGTTGTTCTTGTAGTAGTTGTAGTGGTTGATCTTGTTGTAGTGGTACTAGTAGTAGTAGTAGTGGTTGTTCTTGTAGTAGTAGTAGTAGTAGTAGTAGTGGTAGTGGTTTTTCTTGTAGTAGTAGTAGTGGTTGTTCTTGTAATATTAGAAGTAGTAGTAGTGGTGGTTCTTGTTGTAGTAGTAGTGGTTGTTCTTGTAGTAGTAGTAGTGGTTGTTCTTGTAATAGTACTAGTAGTAGTAGTGGTTGTTCTTGTAGTAGTAGTGGTTGCACTTGTAGTAGTAGTAGTAGTTGTAGTGGTTGTTCTTGAAGTAGTAGTAGTAGTAGTAGTGGTTGATCTTGTAGTAGTAGTAGTGGTTGTTCTTGTAATGGTAGTAGTAGTAGTGGTTGTTCTTGCAGTAGTAAGTGGTAGTACTTGTAGTAATAGTAGTAGTAGTGGTCTTTGTTCTTGTAGTAGTAATAGTGGATGTTCTTGTAGTAGTAGAAGTAGTAGTTTAGTAGTGGTTGTTGTTGTAGTAGTAGTAGTGGTTGTTGTTGTTGTAGTAGTAGTGGTTGTTATTGTAGTAGTAGTAGTGGTTGTTCTTGGAATAGCAGTAGTAGTAGTGGTTGTTCTTGTAGTAGTAGTGGTTGCACTTTTAGTAGTAGTAGTAGTTGTAGTGGTTGTTCTTGAACTAGTAGTAGTAGTAGTAGTAGTGGTTGTTCTTGTAGTAGTAGTAGTGGTTGTTCTTGTAATGGTAGTAGTAGTAGTGGTTGTTCTTGTAGTTAATATTGGTGTACTTGTAGTAGTAGTAGTGGTAGTTGTAGTGGTTGTTCTTGAAGTAGTAGTAGTGGTTGTTCTTGTAGTAGTATTGGTGTACTTGTAGTAGTAGTAGTAGTTGTAGTGGTTGTTCTTGTAGTAGTAGTAGTAGTAGTAGTAGTGGTTGTTATTGTAGTAGTAGTAGTGGTTGTTCTTGTAATAGTACTACTAGTAGTAGTGGTTGTTCTTGTAGTAGTAGTGGTTGCACTTGTAGTAGTTTTAGTGGTTGTTCTTGAAGTAGTAGTAGTAGTAGTAGTGGTTGATCTTGTAGTAGTATTAGTGGTTGTTCTTGTAATGGTAGTAGTAGTAGTGGTTGTTCTTGCAGTAGTAAGTGGTAGTACTTGTAGTAGTAGTAGTAGTGGTCTTTGTTCTTGTAGTAGTAATAGTGGTTGTTCTTGTAGTAGTAGAAGTAGTAGTTTAGTAGTGGTTGTTCTTGTAGTAGTAGTAGTGCTTGTTCTTGTGGTAGTAGTAGTAGCAGAAGAGGTTGTTCTTGTAGTAGTAGTAGTGGTTGCTCTTGTAATAGTAGTACTAGTAGTAGTGGTTGTTCTTGTATTAGTAGTGGTTGTACTTGTAGTAGTAGTAGTAGTTGTTGTAGTGGTTGTTCTTGTAGTAGTAGTAGTGGTTGTTCTTGTAGTAGTAGTAGTAGTAGTGGTCCTGGTTGTTCTTGTAGAAGTAGTAGTGGTTGTTCTTGTAATAGTTGTAGTACTAGTAGTAGTAGTGGTTTTTCTTGTAATAGTAGTAGTAGCAGTAGTGGTTGTTCTTGTAGTAGTAGTAGTGGTTGTTGTTGTAGTAGTATTTGTAGTAGTAGTAGTAGTGCTGGTTCTTCTTGTAGTAGTAGTAGTGGAAGTTGTAGTGGTTGTTCTTGTAGTAGTAGTGGTTGTTCTTGTAGTATTAGTAGTGGTTGTTCTTGT
This sequence comes from Alligator mississippiensis, assembly GCF_030867095.1. Lineage (NCBI taxonomy): Eukaryota > Metazoa > Chordata > Crocodylia > Alligatoridae > Alligator > Alligator mississippiensis. Next base: position 67,683 of record NW_026775291.1, on the reverse strand, counting down.
AGTAGTAGTAGTAGAGGTTGTTCTTGTAGTAGTAGTAGTGGTTGCTCTTGTAGTAGTAGTAGTAGTAGTAGTAATGGTTCTTCTTGTAGTAGTATGAGTGGTAGTTGTACTGGTTGTTCTTGTAGTAGTAGTAGGGGATGTTTTTGTAGTAGTAGTAGTGGTTGTTCTTGTAGTATTAGTAGTGGTTGTTCTTGTAGTAGTAGTAGTAGAGGTTGTTCTTGTAGTAGTAGTAGTGGTTGTTGTTGTTGTAGTAGTAGTGGTTGTTATTGTAGTAGTAGTAGTGGTTGTTCTTGGAATAGTAGTAGTAGTAGTAGTGGTTGTTCTTGTAGTAGTAGTGGTTGCACTTTTAGTAGTAGTAGTAGTTGTAGTGGTTGTTCTTGAACTAGTAGTAGTAGTAGTAGTAGTGGTTGTTCTTGTAGTAGTAGTAGTGGTTGTTCTTGTAATGGTAGTAGTAGTAGTGGTTGTTCTTGTAGTTAATATTGGTGTACTTGTAGTAGTAGTAGTGGTAGTTGTAGTGGTTGTTCTTGAAGTAGTAGTAGTGGTTGTTCTTGTAGTAGTATTGGTGTACTTGTAGTAGTAGTAGTAGTTGTAGTGGTTGTTCTTGTAGTAGTAGTAGTAGTAGAAGTGGTTGTTTTTGTAGTAGTATTGGTGTACTTGTAGTAGTAGTAGTGGTAGTTGTAGTGGTTGTTCTTGAAGTAGTAGTAGTGGTTGTTCTTGTAGTAGTAGTAGTGGTTGTTCTTGTAATATTAGAAGTAGTAGTAGTGGTGGTTCTTGTTGTAGTAGTAGTGGTTGTTATTGTAGTAGTAGTAGTGGTTGTTCTTGTAATAGTAGTAGTAGTAGTAGTGGTAGTGGTTTTTCTTGTAGTAGTAGTAGTGGTTGTTCTTGTAATATTAGAAGTAGTAGTAGTGGAAGTTCTTCTTGTAGTAGTAGTGGTTGTTATTGTAGTAGTAGTAGTGGTTGTTCTTGTAATAGTACTAGTAGTAGTAGTGGTTGTTCTTGTAGTAGTAGTGGTTGCACTTGTAGTAGTAGTAGTAGTTGTAGTGGTTGTTCTTGAAGTAGTAGTAGTAGTAGTAGTGGTTGATCTTGTAGTAGTAGTAGTGGTTGTTCTTGTAAAGGTAGTAGTAGTAGTGGTTGTTCTTGCAGTAGTAAGTGGTAGTGCTTGTAGTAGTAGTAGTAGTAGTGGTCTTTGTTCTTGTAGTAGTAATAGTGGTTGTTCTTGTAGTAGTAGAAGTAGTAGTTTAGTAGTGGTTGTTCTTGTAGTAGTAGTAGTGCTTGTTCTTGTGGTAGTAGTAGTAGCAGAAGAGGTTGTTCTTGTAGTAGTAGTAGTGGTTGCTCTTGTAATAGTAGTACTAGTAGTAGTGGTTGTTCTTGTATTAGTAGTGGTTGTACTTGTACTAGTAGTAGTAGTTGTTGTAGTGGTTGTTCTTGTAGTAGTAGTAGTGGTTTTTATTTTAGTAGTAGTAGTAGTGGTCCTGGTTGTTCTTGTAGAAGTAGTAGTGGTTGTTCTTGTAATAGTTGTAGTACTAGTAGTAGTAGTGGTTTTTCTTGTAATAGTAGTAGTATCAGTAGTGGTTGTTCTTGTAGTAGTAGTACAGGTTGTTCTTGTAGTAGTAGTGGTTGTAGTAGTAGTAGTAGTAGTAATGGTTCTTCTTGTAGTAGTAGTAGTGGTAGTTGTAGTGGTTGTTCTTGTAGTAGTAGTAGTGGTGGTTCTCATTGTAGAAGTTGAGTTTGTTCTTGTAGTAGTAGTAGCGGTTGTTCTTGTAATAGTTGTAGTAGTAGTACCTGTAGTGGTTGGTCTTAAAATAGTTGTATTAGTAGTAGTAGTAGTGGTTGTTCTTGTAATAGTTGTAGTAGTAGCAGTAGTAGTGGTGGTTGTTTTTGTAGTAGTAGTAGTGGTTGTTCTTGTAATAGTTGTAGATGTAGTACTAATAGTGGTTGTTCTTGTAGTAGTTGTAGTGGTTGATCTTGTTGTAGTGGTACTAGTAGTAGTAGTAGTGGTTGTTCTTGTAGTAGTAGTAGTAGTAGTAGTAGTGGTAGTGGTTTTTCTTGTAGTAGTAGTAGTGGTTGTTCTTGTAATATTAGAAGTAGTAGTAGTGGTGGTTCTTGTTGTAGTAGTAGTGGTTGTTCTTGTAGTAGTAGTAGTGGTTGTTCTTGTAATAGTACTAGTAGTAGTAGTGGTTGTTCTTGTAGTAGTAGTGGTTGCACTTGTAGTAGTAGTAGTAGTTGTAGTGGTTGTTCTTGAAGTAGTAGTAGTAGTAGTAGTGGTTGATCTTGTAGTAGTAGTAGTGGTTGTTCTTGTAATGGTAGTAGTAGTAGTGGTTGTTCTTGCAGTAGTAAGTGGTAGTACTTGTAGTAATAGTAGTAGTAGTGGTCTTTGTTCTTGTAGTAGTAATAGTGGATGTTCTTGTAGTAGTAGAAGTAGTAGTTTAGTAGTGGTTGTTGTTGTAGTAGTAGTAGTGGTTGTTGTTGTTGTAGTAGTAGTGGTTGTTATTGTAGTAGTAGTAGTGGTTGTTCTTGGAATAGCAGTAGTAGTAGTGGTTGTTCTTGTAGTAGTAGTGGTTGCACTTTTAGTAGTAGTAGTAGTTGTAGTGGTTGTTCTTGAACTAGTAGTAGTAGTAGTAGTAGTGGTTGTTCTTGTAGTAGTAGTAGTGGTTGTTCTTGTAATGGTAGTAGTAGTAGTGGTTGTTCTTGTAGTTAATATTGGTGTACTTGTAGTAGTAGTAGTGGTAGTTGTAGTGGTTGTTCTTGAAGTAGTAGTAGTGGTTGTTCTTGTAGTAGTATTGGTGTACTTGTAGTAGTAGTAGTAGTTGTAGTGGTTGTTCTTGTAGTAGTAGTAGTAGTAGTAGTAGTGGTTGTTATTGTAGTAGTAGTAGTGGTTGTTCTTGTAATAGTACTAGTAGTAGTAGTGGTTGTTCTTGTAGTAGTAGTGGTTGCACTTGTAGTAGTTTTAGTGGTTGTTCTTGAAGTAGTAGTAGTAGTAGTAGTGGTTGATCTTGTAGTAGTATTAGTGGTTGTTCTTGTAATGGTAGTAGTAGTAGTGGTTGTTCTTGCAGTAGTAAGTGGTAGTACTTGTAGTAGTAGTAGTAGTGGTCTTTGTTCTTGTAGTAGTAATAGTGGTTGTTCTTGTAGTAGTAGAAGTAGTAGTTTAGTAGTGGTTGTTCTTGTAGTAGTAGTAGTGCTTGTTCTTGTGGTAGTAGTAGTAGCAGAAGAGGTTGTTCTTGTAGTAGTAGTAGTGGTTGCTCTTGTAATAGTAGTACTAGTAGTAGTGGTTGTTCTTGTATTAGTAGTGGTTGTACTTGTAGTAGTAGTAGTAGTTGTTGTAGTGGTTGTTCTTGTAGTAGTAGTAGTGGTTGTTCTTGTAGTAGTAGTAGTAGTAGTGGTCCTGGTTGTTCTTGTAGAAGTAGTAGTGGTTGTTCTTGTAATAGTTGTAGTACTAGTAGTAGTAGTGGTTTTTCTTGTAATAGTAGTAGTAGCAGTAGTGGTTGTTCTTGTAGTAGTAGTAGTGGTTGTTGTTGTAGTAGTATTTGTAGTAGTAGTAGTAGTGCTGGTTCTTCTTGTAGTAGTAGTAGTGGAAGTTGTAGTGGTTGTTCTTGTAGTAGTAGTGGTTGTTCTTGTAGTATTAGTAGTGGTTGTTCTTGTAGTAGTAGTAGTAGAGGTTGTTCTTGTAGTAGTAGTAGTGGTTGCTCTTGTAGTAGTAGTAGTAGTAGTAGTAATGGTTCTTCTTGTAGTAGTATGAGTGGTAGTTGTACTGGTTGTTCTTGTAGTAGTAGTAGGGGATGTTTTTGTAGTAGTAGTAGTGGTTGTTCTTGTAGTATTAGTAGTGGTTGTTCTTGTAGTAGTAGTAGTAGAGGTTGTTCTTGTAGTAGTAGTAGTGGTTGTTGTTGTTGTAGTAGTAGTGGTTGTTATTGTAGTAGTAGTAGTGGTTGTTCTTGGAATAGTAGTAGTAGTAGTAGTGGTTGTTCTTGTAGTAGTAGTGGTTGCACTTTTAGTAGTAGTAGTAGTTGTAGTGGTTGTTCTTGAACTAGTAGTAGTAGTAGTAGTAGTGGTTGTTCTTGTAGTAGTAGTAGTGGTTGTTCTTGTAATGGTAGTAGTAGTAGTGGTTGTTCTTGTAGTTAATATTGGTGTACTTGTAGTAGTAGTAGTGGTAGTTGTAGTGGTTGTTCTTGAAGTAGTAGTAGTGGTTGTTCTTGTAGTAGTATTGGTGTACTTGTAGTAGTAGTAGTAGTTGTAGTGGTTGTTCTTGTAGTAGTAGTAGTAGTAGAAGTGGTTGTTTTTGTAGTAGTATTGGTGTACTTGTAGTAGTAGTAGTGGTAGTTGTAGTGGTTGTTCTTGAAGTAGTAGTAGTGGTTGTTCTTGTAGTAGTAGTAGTGGTTGTTCTTGTAATATTAGAAGTAGTAGTAGTGGTGGTTCTTGTTGTAGTAGTAGTGGTTGTTATTGTAGTAGTAGTAGTGGTTGTTCTTGTAATAGTAGTAGTAGTAGTAGTAGTGGTAGTGGTTTTTCTTGTAGTAGTAGTAGTGGTTGTTCTTGTAATATTAGAAGTAGTAGTAGTGGAAGTTCTTCTTGTAGTAGTAGTGGTTGTTATTGTAGTAGTAGTAGTGGTTGTTCTTGTAATAGTACTAGTAGTAGTAGTGGTTGTTCTTGTAGTAGTAGTGGTTGCACTTGTAGTAGTAGTAGTAGTTGTAGTGGTTGTTCTTGAAGTAGTAGTAGTAGTAGTAGTGGTTGATCTTGTAGTAGTAGTAGTGGTTGTTCTTGTAAAGGTAGTAGTAGTAGTGGTTGTTCTTGCAGTAGTAAGTGGTAGTGCTTGTAGTAGTAGTAGTAGTAGTGGTCTTTGTTCTTGTAGTAGTAATAGTGGTTGTTCTTGTAGTAGTAGAAGTAGTAGTTTAGTAGTGTTTGTTCTTGTAGTAGTAGTAGTGCTTGTTCTTGTGGTAGTAGTAGTAGCAGAAGAGGTTGTTCTTGTAGTAGTAGTAGTGGTTGCTCTTGTAATAGTAGTACTAGTAGTAGTGGTTGTTCTTGTATTAGTAGTGGTTGTACTTGTAGTAGTAGTAGTAGTTGTTGTAGTGGTTGTTCTTGTAGTAGTAGTAGTGGTTTTTATTTTAGTAGTAGTAGTAGTGGTCCTGGTTGTTCTTGTAGAAGTAGTAGTGGTTGTTCTTGTAATAGTTGTAGTACTAGTAGTAGTAGTGGTTTTTCTTGTAATAGTAGTAGTATCAGTAGTGGTTGTTCTTGTAGTAGTAGTACAGGTTGTTCTTGTAGTAGTAGTGGTTGTAGTAGTAGTAGTAGTAGTAATGGTTCTTCTTGTAGTAGTAGTAGTGGTAGTTGTAGTGGTTGTTCTTGTAGTAGTAGTAGTGGTGGTTCTCATTGTAGAAGTTGAGTTTGTTCTTGTAGTAGTAGTAGCGGTTGTTCTTGTAATAGTTGTAGTAGTAGTACCTGTAGTGGTTGGTCTTAAAATAGTTGTATTAGTAGTAGTAGTAGTGGTTGTTCTTGTAATAGTTGTAGTAGTAGCAGTAGTAGTGGTGGTTGTTTTTGTAGTAGTAGTAGTGGTTGTTCTTGTAATAGTTGTAGATGTAGTACTAATAGTGGTTGTTCTTGTAGTAGTTGTAGTGGTTGATCTTGTTGTAGTGGTACTAGTAGTAGTAGTAGTGGTTGTTCTTGTAGTAGTAGTAGTAGTAGTAGTAGTGGTAGTGGTTTTTCTTGTAGTAGTAGTAGTGGTTGTTCTTGTAATATTAGAAGTAGTAGTAGTGGTGGTTCTTGTTGTAGTAGTAGTGGTTGTTCTTGTAGTAGTAGTAGTGGTTGTTCTTGTAATAGTACTAGTAGTAGTAGTGGTTGTTCTTGTAGTAGTAGTGGTTGCACTTGTAGTAGTAGTAGTAGTTGTAGTGGTTGTTCTTGAAGTAGTAGTAGTAGTAGTAGTGGTTGATCTTGTAGTAGTAGTAGTGGTTGTTCTTGTAATGGTAGTAGTAGTAGTGGTTGTTCTTGCAGTAGTAAGTGGTAGTACTTGTAGTAATAGTAGTAGTAGTGGTCTTTGTTCTTGTAGTAGTAATAGTGGTTGTTCTTGTAGTAGTAGAAGTAGTAGTTTAGTAGTGGTTGTTGTTGTAGTAGTAGTAGTGGTTGTTGTTGTTGTAGTAGTAGTGGTTGTTATTCTAGTAGTAGTAGTGGTTGTTCTTGGAATAGCAGTAGTAGTAGTGGTTGTTCTTGTAGTAGTAGTGGTTGCACTTTTAGTAGTAGTAGTAGTTGTAGTGGTTGTTCTTGAACTAGTAGTAGTAGTAGTAGTAGTGGTTGTTCTTGTAGTAGTAGTAGTGGTTGTTCTTGTAATGGTAGTAGTAGTAGTGGTTGTTCTTGTAGTTAATATTGGTGTACTTGTAGTAGTAGTAGTGGTAGTTGTAGTGGTTGTTCTTGAAGTAGTAGTAGTGGTTGTTCTTGTAGTAGTATTGGTGTACTTGTAGTAGTAGTAGTAGTTGTAGTGGTTGTTCTTGTAGTAGTAGTAGTAGTAGTAGAAGTGGTTGTTTTTGTAGTAGTATTGGTGTACTTGTAGTAGTAGTAGTGGTAGTTGTAGTGGTTGTTCTTGAAGTAGTAGTAGTGGTTGTTCTTGTAGTAGTAGTAGTGGTTGTTCTTGTAATATTAGAAGTAGTAGTAGTGGTGGTTCTTGTTGTAGTAGTAGTGGTTGTTATTGTAGTAGTAGTAGTGGTTGTTCTTGTAATAGTAGTAGTAGTAGTAGTGGTAGTGGTTTTTCTTGTAGTAGTAGTAGTGGTTGTTCTTGTAATATTAGAAGTAGTAGTAGTGGAAGTTCTTCTTGTAGTAGTAGTGGTTGTTATTGTAGTAGTAGTAGTGGTTGTTCTTGTAATAGTACTAGTAGTAGTAGTGGTTGTTCTTGTAGTAGTAGTGGTTGCACTTGTAGTAGTAGTAGTAGTTGTAGTGGTTGTTCTTGAAGTAGTAGTAGTAGTAGTAGTGGTTGATCTTGTAGTAGTAGTAGTGGTTGTTCTTGTAAAGGTAGTAGTAGTAGTGGTTGTTCTTGCAGTAGTAAGTGGTAGTGCTTGTAGTAGTAGTAGTAGTAGTGGTCTTTGTTCTTGTAGTAGTAATAGTGGTTGTTCTTGTAGTAGTAGAAGTAGTAGTTTAGTAGTGTTTGTTCTTGTAGTAGTAGTAGTGCTTGTTCTTGTGGTAGTAGTAGTAGCAGAAGAGGTTGTTCTTGTAGTAGTAGTAGTGGTTGCTCTTGTAATAGTAGTACTAGTAGTAGTGGTTGTTCTTGTATTAGTAGTGGTTGTACTTGTAGTAGTAGTAGTAGTTGTTGTAGTGGTTGTTCTTGTAGTAGTAGTAGTGGTTTTTATTTTAGTAGTAGTAGTAGTGGTCCTGGTTGTTCTTGTAGAAGTAGTAGTGGTTGTTCTTGTAATAGTTGTAGTACTAGTAGTAGTAGTGGTTTTTCTTGTAATAGTAGTAGTATCAGTAGTGGTTGTTCTTGTAGTAGTAGTACAGGTTGTTCTTGTAGTAGTAGTGGTTGTAGTAGTAGTAGTAGTAGTAATGGTTCTTCTTGTAGTAGTAGTAGTGGTAGTTGTAGTGGTTGTTCTTGTAGTAGTAGTAGTGGTGGTTCTCATTGTAGAAGTTGAGTTTGTTCTTGTAGTAGTAGTAGCGGTTGTTCTTGTAATAGTTGTAGTAGTAGTACCTGTAGTGGTTGGTCTTAAAATAGTTGTATTAGTAGTAGTAGTAGTGGTTGTTCTTGTAATAGTTGTAGTAGTAGCAGTAGTAGTGGTGCTTGTTTTTGTAGTAGTAGTAGTGGTTGTTCTTGTAATAGTTGTAGATGTAGTACTAATAGTGGTTGTTCTTGTAGTAGTTGTAGTGGTTGATCTTGTTGTAGTGGTACTAGTAGTAGTAGTAGTGGTTGTTCTTGTAGTAGTAGTAGTAGTAGTAGTAGTGGTAGTGGTTTTTCTTGTAGTAGTAGTAGTGGTTGTTCTTGTAATATTAGAAGTAGTAGTAGTGGTGGTTCTTGTTGTAGTAGTAGTGGTTGTTCTTGTAGTAGTAGTAGTGGTTGTTCTTGTAATAGTACTAGTAGTAGTAGTGGTTGTTCTTGTAGTAGTAGTGGTTGCACTTGTAGTAGTAGTAGTAGTTGTAGTGGTTGTTCTTGAAGTAGTAGTAGTAGTAGTAGTGGTTGATCTTGTAGTAGTAGTAGTGGTTGTTCTTGTAATGGTAGTAGTAGTAGTGGTTGTTCTTGCAGTAGTAAGTGGTAGTACTTGTAGTAATAGTAGTAGTAGTGGTCTTTGTTCTTGTAGTAGTAATAGTGGTTGTTCTTGTAGTAGTAGAAGTAGTAGTTTAGTAGTGGTTGTTGTTGTAGTAGTAGTAGTGGTTGTTGTTGTTGTAGTAGTAGTGGTTGTTATTCTAGTAGTAGTAGTGGTTGTTCTTGGAATAGCAGTAGTAGTAGTGGTTGTTCTTGTAGTAGTAGTGGTTGCACTTTTAGTAGTAGTAGTAGTTGTAGTGGTTGTTCTTGAACTAGTAGTAGTAGTAGTAGTAGTGGTTGTTCTTGTAGTAGTAGTAGTGGTTGTTCTTGTAATGGTAGTAGTAGTAGTGGTTGTTCTTGTAGTTAATATTGGTGTACTTGTAGTAGTAGTAGTGGTAGTTGTAGTGGTTGTTCTTGAAGTAGTAGTAGTGGTTGTTCTTGTAGTAGTATTGGTGTACTTGTAGTAGTAGTAGTAGTTGTAGTGGTTGTTCTTGTAGTAGTAGTAGTAGTAGTAGAAGTGGTTGTTTTTGTAGTAGTATTGGTGTACTTGTAGTAGTAGTAGTGGTAGTTGTAGTGGTTGTTCTTGAAGTAGTAGTAGTGGTTGTTCTTGTAGTAGTAGTAGTGGTTGTTCTTGTAATATTAGAAGTAGTAGTAGTGGTGGTTCTTGTTGTAGTAGTAGTGGTTGTTATTGTAGTAGTAGTAGTGGTTGTTCTTGTAATAGTAGTAGTAGTAGTAGTGGTAGTGGTTTTTCTTGTAGTAGTAGTAGTGGTTGTTCTTGTAATATTAGAAGTAGTAGTAGTGGAAGTTCTTCTTGTAGTAGTAGTGGTTGTTATTGTAGTAGTAGTAGTGGTTGTTCTTGTAATAGTACTAGTAGTAGTAGTGGTTGTTCTTGTAGTAGTAGTGGTTGCACTTGTAGTAGTTGTAGTGGTTGTTCTTGAAGTAGTAGTAGTAGTAGTAGTGGTTGATCTTGTAGTAGTATTAGTGGTTGTTCTTGTAATGGTAGTAGTAGTAGTGGTTGTTCTTGCAGTAGTAAGTGGTAGTACTTGTAGTAGTAGTAGTAGTGGTCTTTGTTCTTGTAGTAGTAATAGTGGTTGTTCTTGTAGTAGTAGAAGTAGTAGTTTAGTAGTGGTTGTTCTTGTAGTAGTAGTAGTGCTTGTTCTTGTGGTAGTAGTAGTAGCAGAAGAGGTTGTTCTTGTAGTAGTAGTAGTGGTTGCTCTTGTAATAATAGTACTAGTAGTAGTGGTTGTTCTTGTATTAGTAGTGGTTGTACTTGTAGTAGTAGTAGTAGTTGTTGTAGTGGTTGTTCTTGTAGTAGTAGTAGTGGTTGTTCTTGTAGTAGTAGTAGTAGTGGTCCTGGTTGTTCTTGTAGAAGTAGTAGTGGTTGTTCTTGTAATAGTTGTAGTACTAGTAGTAGTAGTGGTTTTTCTTGTAATAGTAGTAGTAGCAGTAGTGGTTGTTCTTGTAGTAGTAGTAGTGGTTGTTGTTGTAGTAGTATTTGTAGTAGTAGTAGTAGTGATGGTTCTTCTTGTAGTAGTAGTAGTGGAAGTTGTAGTGGTTGTTCTTGTAGTAGTAGTGGTTGTTCTTGTAGTATTAGTAGTGGTTGTTCTTGTAGTAGTAGTAGTAGAGGTTGTTCTTGTAGTAGTAGTAGTGGTTGCTCTTGTAGTAGTAGTAGTAGTAGTAGTAGTAATGGTTCTTCTTGTAGTAGTATGAGTGGTAGTTGTACTGGTTGTTCTTGTAGTAGTAGTAGGGGATGTTTTTGTAGTAGTAGTAGTGGTTGTTCTTGTAGTATTAGTAGTGGTTGTTCTTGTAGTAGTAGTAGTAGAGGTTGTTCTTGTAGTAGTAGTAGTGGTTGTTGTTGTTGTAGTAGTAGTGGTTGTTATTGTAGTAGTAGTAGTGGTTGTTCTTGGAATAGTAGTAGTAGTAGTAGTGGTTGTTCTTGTAGTAGTAGTGGTTGCACTTTTAGTAGTAGTAGTAGTTGTAGTGGTTGTTCTTGAACTAGTAGTAGTAGTAGTAGTAGTGGTTGTTCTTGTAGTAGTAGTAGTGGTTGTTCTTGTAATGGTAGTAGTAGTAGTGGTTGTTCTTGTAGTTAATATTGGTGTACTTGTAGTAGTAGTAGTGGTAGTTGTAGTGGTTGTTCTTGAAGTAGTAGTAGTGGTTGTTCTTGTAGTAGTATTGGTGTACTTGTAGTAGTAGTAGTAGTTGTAGTGGTTGTTCTTGTAGTAGTAGTAGTAGTAGAAGTGGTTGTTTTTGTAGTAGTATTGGTGTACTTGTAGTAGTAGTAGTGGTAGTTGTAGTGGTTGTTCTTGAAGTAGTAGTAGTGGTTGTTCTTGTAGTAGTAGTAGTGGTTGTTCTTGTAATATTAGAAGTAGTAGTAGTGGTGGTTCTTGTTGTAGTAGTAGTGGTTGTTATTGTAGTAGTAGTAGTGGTTGTTCTTGTAATAGTACTAGTAGTAGTAGTGGTAGTGGTTTTTCTTGTAGTAGTAGTAGTGGTTGTTCTTGTAATATTAGAAGTAGTAGTAGTGGAAGTTCTTCTTGTAGTAGTAGTGGTTGTTATTGTAGTAGTAGTAGTGGTTGTTCTTGTAATAGTACTAGTAGTAGTAGTGGTTGTTCTTGTAGTAGTAGTGGTTGCACTTGTAGTAGTAGTAGTAGTTGTAGTGGTTGTTCTTGAAGTAGTAGTAGTAGTAGTAGTAGTGGTTGATCTTGTAGTAGTAGTAGTGGTTGTTCTTGTAAAGGTAGTAGTAGTAGTGGTTGTTCTTGCAGTAGTAAGTGGTAGTGCTTGTAGTAGTAGTAGTAGTAGTGGTCTTTGTTCTTGTAGTAGTAATAGTGGTTGTTCTTGTAGTAGTAGAAGTAGTAGTTTAGTAGTGGTTGTTCTTGTAGTAGTAGTAGTGCTTGTTCTTGTGGTAGTAGTAGTAGCAGAAGAGGTTGTTCTTGTAGTAGTAGTAGTGGTTGCTCTTGTAATAGTAGTACTAGTAGTAGTGGTTGTTCTTGTATTAGTAGTGGTTGTACTTGTAGTAGTAGTAGTAGTTGTTGTAGTGGTTGTTCTTGTAGTAGTAGTAGTGGTTTTTATTTTAGTAGTAGTAGTAGTGGTCCTGGTTGTTCTTGTAGAAGTAGTAGTGGTTGTTCTTGTAATAGTTGTAGTACTAGTAGTAGTAGTGGTTTTTCTTGTAATAGTAGTAGTATCAGTAGTGGTTGTTCTTGTAGTAGTAGTACAGGTTGTTCTTGTAGTAGTAGTGGTTGTAGTAGTAGTAGTAGTAGTAATGGTTCTTCTTGTAGTAGTAGTAGTGGTAGTTGTAGTGGTTGTTCTTGTAGTAGTAGTAGTGGTGGTTCTCATTGTAGAAGTTGAGTTTGTTCTTGTAGTAGTAGTAGCGGTTGTTCTTGTAATAGTTGTAGTAGTAGTACCTGTAGTGGTTGGTCTTAAAATAGTTGTATTAGTAGTAGTAGTAGTGGTTGTTCTTGTAATAGTTGTAGTAGTAGCAGTAGTAGTGGTGGTTGTTTTTGTAGTAGTAGTAGTGGTTGTTCTTGTAATATTTGTAGATGTAGTACTAATAGTGGTTGTTCTTGTAGTAGTTCTAGTGGTTGATCTTGTTGTAGTGGTACTAGTAGTAGTAGTAGTGGTTGTTCTTGTAGTAGTAGTAGTAGTAGTAGTAGTGGTAGTGGTTTTTCTTGTAGTAGTAGTAGTGGTTGTTCTTGTAATATTAGAAGTAGTAGTAGTGGTGGTTCTTGTTGTAGTAGTAGTGGTTGTTATTGTAGTAGTAGTAGTGGTTGTTCTTGTAATAGTACTAGTAGTAGTAGTGGTTGTTCTTGTAGTAGTAGTGGTTGCACTTGTAGTAGTAGTAGTAGTTGTAGTGGTTGTTCTTGAAGTAGTAGTAGTAGTAGTAGTGGTTGATCTTGTAGTAGTAGTAGTGGTTGTTCTTGTAATGGTAGTAGTAGTAGTGGTTGTTCTTGCAGTAGTAAGTGGTAGTACTTGTAGTAATAGTAGTAGTAGTGGTCTTTGTTCTTGTAGTAGTAATAGTGGTTGTTCTTGTAGTAGTAGAAGTAGTAGTTTAGTAGTGGTTGTTCTTGTAGTAGTAGTAGTGGTTGTTGTTGTTGTAGTAGTAGTGGTTGTTATTGTAGTAGTAGTAGTGGTTGTTCTTGGAATAGTAGTAGTAGTAGTAGTGGTTGTTCTTGTAGTAGTAGTGGTTGCACTTTTAGTAGTAGTAGTAGTTGTAGTGGTTGTTCTTGAACTAGTAGTAGTAGTAGTAGTAGTGGTTGTTCTTGTAGTAGTAGTAGTGGTTGTTCTTGTAATGGTAGTAGTAGTAGTGGTTGTTCTTGTAGTTAATATTGGTGTACTTGTAGTAGTAGTAGTGGTAGTTGTAGTGGTTGTTCTTGAACTAGTAGTAGTGGTTGTTCTTGTAGTAGTATTGGTGTACTTGTAGTAGTAGTAGTAGTTGTAGTGGTTGTTCTTGTAGTAGTAGTAGTAGTAGTAGAAGTGGTTGTTTTTGTAGTAGTATTGGTGTACTTGTAGTAGTAGTAGTGGTAGTTGTAGTGGTTGTTCTTGAAGTAGTAGTAGTGGTTGTTCTTGTAGTAGTAGTAGTGGTTGTTCTTGTAATATTAGAAGTAGTAGTAGTGGTGGTTCTTGTTGTAGTAGTAGTGGCTGTTATTGTAGTAGTAGTAGTGGTTGTTCTTGTAATAGTAGTAGTAGTAGTAGTGGTAGTGGTTTTTCTTGTAGTAGTAGTAGTGGTTGTTCTTGTAATATTAGAAGTAGTAGTAGTGGAAGTTCTTCTTGTAGTAGTAGTGGTTGTTATTGTAGTAGTAGTAGTGGTTGTTCTTGTAATAGTACTAGTAGTAGTAGTGGTTGTTCTTGTAGTAGTAGTGGTTGCACTTGTAGTAGTTGTAGTGGTTGTTCTTGAAATAGTAGTAGTAGTAGTAGTGGTTGATCTTGTAGTAGTATTAGTGGTTGTTCTTGTAATGGTAGTAGTAGTAGTGGTTGTTCTTGTAGTAGTAAGTGGTAGTACTTGTAGTAGTAGTAGTAGTGGTCTTTGTTCTTGTAGTAGTAATAGTGGTTGTTCTTGTAGTAGTAGAAGTAGTAGTTTAGTAGTGGTTGTTCTTGTAGTAGTAGTAGTGCTTGTTCTTGTGGTAGTAGTAGTAGCAGAAGAGGTTGTTCTTGTAGTAGTAGTAGTGGTTGCTCTTGTAATAGTAGTACTAGTAGTAGTGGTTGTTCTTGTATTGGTAGTGGTTGTACTTGTAGTAGTAGTAGTAGTTGTTGTAGTGGTTGTTCTTGTAGTAGTAGTAGTGGTTGTTCTTGTAGTAGTAGTAGTCGTGGTCCTGGTTGTTCTTGTAGAAGTAGTAGTGGTTGTTCTTGTAATAGTTGTAGTACTAGTAGTAGTAGTGGTTTTTCTTGTAATAGTAGTAGTAGCAGTAGTGGTTGTTCTTGTAGTAGTAGTAGTGGTTGTTGTTGTAGTAGTATTTGTAGTAGTAGTAGTAGTGATGGTTCTTCTTGTAGTAGTAGTAGTGGAAGTTGTAGTGGTTGTTCTTGTAGTAGTAGTGGTTGTTCTTGTAATATTAGTAGTGGTTGTTCTTGTAGTAGTAGTAGTAGAGGTTGTTCTTGTAGTAGTAGTAGTGGTTGCTCTTGTAGTAGTAGTAGTAGTAGTAGTAGTAGTAGTAATGGTTCTTCTTGTAGTAGTATGAGTGGTAGTTGTACTGGTTGTTCTTGTAGTAGTAGTAGGGGATGTTTTTGTAGTAGTAGTAGTGGTTGTTCTTGTAGTATTAGTAGTGGTTGTTCTTGTAGTAGTAGTAGTAGAGGTTGTTCTTGTAGTAGTAGTAGTGGTTGCTCTTGTAGTAGTAGTAGTAGTAGTAGTAATGGTTCTTCTTGTAGTAGTATAAGTGGTAGTTGTACTGGTTGTTCTTGTAGCAGTAGTAGGGGATGTTTTTGTAGTAGTAGTAGTGGTTGTTCTTGTAGTATTAGTACTGGTTGTTCTTGTAGTAGTAGTAGTAGAGGTTGTTCTTGTAGTAGTAGTAGTGGTTGTTGTTGTTGTAGTAGTAGTGGTTGTTATTGTAGTAGTAGTAGTGGTTGTTCTTGGAATAGTAGTAGTAGTAGTAGTGGTTGTTCTTGTAGTAGTAGTGGTTGCACTTTTAGTAGTAGTAGTAGTTGTAGTGGTTGTTCTTGAACTAGTAGTAGTAGTAGTAGTGGTTGTTCTTGTAGTAGTAGTAGTGGTTGTTCTTGTAATGGTAGTAGTAGTAGTGGTTGTTCTTGTAGTTAATATTGGTGTACTTGTAGTAGTAGTAGTGGTAGTTGTAGTGGTTGTTCTTGAAGTAGTAGTAGTGGTTGTTCTTGTAGTAGTATTGGTGTACTTGTAGTAGTAGTAGTAGTTGTAGTGGTTGTTCTTGTAGTAGTAGTAGTAGTAGTAGAAGTGGTTGTTTTTGTAGTAGTATTGGTGTACTTGTAGTAGTAGTAGTGGTAGTTGTAGTGGTTGTTCTTGAAGTAGTAGTAGTGGTTGTTCTTGTAGTAGTAGTAGTGGTTGTTCTTGTAATATTAGAAGTAGTAGTAGTGGTGGTTCTTGTTGTAGTAGTAGTGGTTGTTATTGTAGTAGTAGTAGTGGTTGTTCTTGTAATAGTAGTAGTAGTAGTAGTGGTAGTGGTTTTTCTTGTAGTAGTAGTAGTGGTTGTTCTTGTAATATTAGAAGTAGTAGTAGTGGTGGTTCTTGTTGTAGTAGTAGTGGTTGTTATTGTAGTAGTAGTAGTGGTTGTTCTTGTAATAGTACTAGTAGTAGTAGTGGTTGTTCTTGTAGTAGTAGTGGTTGCACTTGTAGTAGTAGTAGTAGTTGTAGTGGTTGTTCTTGAAGTAGTAGTAGTAGTAGTAGTGGTTGATCTTGTAGTAGTAGTAGTGGTTGTTCTTGTAATGGTAGTAGTAGTAGTGGTTGTTCTTGCAGTAGTAAGTGGTAGTACTTGTAGTAATAGTAGTAGTAGTGGTCTTTGTTCTTGTAGTAGTAATAGTGGTTGTTCTTGTAGTAGTAGAAGTAGTAGTTTAGTAGTGGTTGTTCTTGTAGTAGTAGTAGTGGTTGTTGTTGTTGTAGTAGTAGTGGTTGTTATTGTAGTAGTAGTAGTGGTTGTTCTTGGAATAGCAGTAGTAGTAGTGGTTGTTCTTGTAGTAGTAGTGGTTGCACTTTTAGTAGTAGTAGTAGTTGTAGTGGTTGTTCTTGAACTAGTAGTAGTAGTAGTAGTAGTGGTTGTTCTTGTAGTAGTAGTAGTGGTTGTTCTTGTAATATTAGAAGTAGTAGTAGTGGTGGTTCTTGTTGTAGTAGTAGTGGTTGTTATTGTAGTAGTAGTAGTGGTTGTTCTTGTAATAGTAGTAGTAGTAGTAGTGGTAGTGGTTTTTCTTGTAGTAGTAGTAGTGGTTGTTCTTGTAATATTAGAAGTAGTAGTAGTGGAAGTTCTTGTTGTAGTAGTAGTGGTTGTTATTGTAGTAGTAGTAGTGGTTGTTCTTGTAATAGTACTAGTAGTAGTAGTGGTTGTTCTTGTAGTAGTAGTGGTTGCACTTGTAGTAGTTGTAGTGGTTGTTCTTGAAGTAGTAGTAGTAGTAGTAGTGGTTGATCTTGTAGTAGTATTAGTGGTTGTTCTTGTAATGGTAGTAGTAGTAGTGGTTGTTCTTGCAGTAGTAAGTGGTAGTACTTGTAGTAGTAGTAGTAGTGGTCTTTGTTCTTGTAGTAGTAATAGTGGTTGTTCTTGTAGTAGTAGAAGTAGTAGTTTAGTAGTGGTTGTTCTTGTAGTAGTAGTAGTGCTTGTTCTTGTGGTAGTAGTAGTAGCAGAAGAGGTTGTTCTTGTAGTAGTAGTAGTGGTTGCTCTTGTAATAGTAGTACTAGTAGTAGTGGTTGTTCTTGTATTAGTAGTGGTTGTACTTGTAGTAGTAGTAGTAGTTGTTGTAGTGGTTGTTCTTGTAGTAGTAGTAGTGGTTGTTCTTGTAGTAGTAGTAGTAGTGGTCCTGGTTGTTCTTGTAGAAGTAGTAGTGGTTGTTCTTGTAATAGTTGTAGTACTAGTAGTAGTAGTGGTTTTTCTTGTAATAGTAGTAGTAGCAGTAGTGGTTGTTCTTGTAGTAGTAGTAGTGGTTGTTGTTGTAGTAGTATTTGTAGTAGTAGTAGTAGTGCTGGTTCTTCTTGTAGTAGTAGTAGTGGAAGTTGTAGTGGTTGTTCTTGTAGTAGTAGTGGTTGTTCTTGTAGTATTAGTAGTGGTTGTTCTTGTAGTAGTAGTAGTAGAGGTTGTTCTTGTAGTAGTAGTAGTGGTTGCTCTTGTAGTAGTAGTAGTAGTAGTAATGGTTCTTCTTGTAGTAGTATGAGTGGTAGTTGTACTGGTTGTTCTTGTAGTAGTAGTAGGGGATGTTTTTGTAGTAGTAGTAGTGGTTGTTCTTGTAGTATTAGTACTGGTTGTTCTTGTAGTAGTAGTAGTAGAGGTTGTTCTTGTAGTAGTAGTAGTGGTTGTTGTTGTTGTAGTAGTAGTGGTTGTTATTGTAGTAGTAGTAGTGGTTGTTCTTGGAATAGTAGTAGTAGTAGTAGTGGTTGTTCTTGTAGTAGTAGTGGTTGCACTTTTAGTAGTAGTAGTAGTTGTAGTGGTTGTTCTTGAACTAGTAGTAGTAGTAGTAGTAGTGGTTGTTCTTGTAGTAGTAGTAGTGGTTGTTCTTGTAATGGTAGTAGTAGTAGTGGTTGTTCTTGTAGTTAATATTGGTGTACTTGTAGTAGTAGTAGTGGTAGTTGTAGTGGTTGTTCTTGAAGTAGTAGTAGTGGTTGTTCTTGTAGTAGTATTGGTGTACTTGTAGTAGTAGTAGTAGTTGTAGTGGTTGTTCTTGTAGTAGTAGTAGTAGTAGAAGTGGTTGTTTTTGTAGTAGTATTGGTGTACTTGTAGTAGTAGTAGTGGTAGTTGTAGTGGTTGTTCTTGAAGTAGTAGTAGTGGTTGTTCTTGTAGTAGTAGTAGTGGTTGTTCTTGTAATATTAGAAGTAGTAGTAGTGGTGGTTCTTGTTGTAGTAGTAGTGGTTGTTATTGTAGTAGTAGTAGTGGTTGTTCTTGTAATAGTAGTAGTAGTAGTAGTGGTAGTGGTTTTTCTTGTAGTAGTAGTAGTGGTTGTTCTTGTAATATTAGAAGTAGTAGTAGTGGAAGTTCTTCTTGTAGTAGTAGTGGTTGTTATTGTAGTAGTAGTAGTGGTTGTTCTTGTAATAGTACTAGTAGTAGTAGTGGTTGTTCTTGTAGTAGTAGTGGTTGCACTTGTAGTAGTAGTAGTAGTTGTAGTGGTTGTTCTTGAAGTAGTAGTAGTAGTAGTAGTGGTTGATCTTGTAGTAGTAGTAGTGGTTGTTCTTGTAAAGGTAGTAGTAGTAGTGGTTGTTCTTGCAGTAGTAAGTGGTAGTGCTTGTAGTAGTAGTAGTAGTAGTGGTCTTTGTTCTTGTAGTAGTAATAGTGGTTGTTCTTGTAGTAGTAGAAGTAGTAGTTTAGTAGTGGTTGTTCTTGTAGTAGTAGTAGTGCTTGTTCTTGTGGTAGTAGTAGTAGCAGAAGAGGTTGTTCTTGTAGTAGTAGTAGTGGTTGCTCTTGTAATAGTAGTACTAGTAGTAGTGGTTGTTCTTGTATTAGTAGTGGTTGTACTTGTAGTAGTAGTAGTAGTTGTTGTAGTGGTTGTTCTTGTAGTAGTAGTAGTGGTTTTTATTTTAGTAGTAGTAGTAGTGGTCCTGGTTGTTCTTGTAGAAGTAGTAGTGGTTGTTCTTGTAATAGTTGTAGTACTAGTAGTAGTAGTGGTTTTTCTTGTAATAGTAGTAGTATCAGTAGTGGTTGTTCTTGTAGTAGTAGTACAGGTTGTTCTTGTAGTAGTAGTGGTTGTAGTAGTAGTAGTAGTAGTAATGGTTCTTCTTGTAGTAGTAGTAGTGGTAGTTGTAGTGGTTGTTCTTGTAGTAGTAGTAGTGGTGGTTCTCATTGTAGAAGTTGAGTTTGTTCTTGTAGTAGTAGTAGCGGTTGTTCTTGTAATAGTTGTAGTAGTAGTACCTGTAGTGGTTGGTCTTAAAATAGTTGTATTAGTAGTAGTAGTAGTGGTTGTTCTTGTAATAGTTGTAGTAGTAGCAGTAGTAGTGGTGGTTGTTTTTGTAGTAGTAGTAGTGGTTGTTCTTGTAATAGTTGTAGATGTAGTACTAATAGTGGTTGTTCTTGTAGTAGTTCTAGTGGTTGATCTTGTTGTAGTGGTACTAGTAGTAGTAGTAGTGGTTGTTCTTGTAGTAGTAGTAGTAGTAGTAGTAGTGGTAGTGGTTTTTCTTGTAGTAGTAGTAGTGGTTGTTCTTGTAATATTAGAAGTAGTAGTAGTGGTGGTTCTTGTTGTAGTAGTAGTGGTTGTTATTGTAGTAGTAGTAGTGGTTGTTCTTGTAATAGTACTAGTAGTAGTAGTGGTTGTTCTTGTAGTAGTAGTGGTTGCACTTGTAGTAGTAGTAGTAGTTGTAGTGGTTGTTCTTGAAGTAGTAGTAGTAGTAGTAGTGGTTGATCTTGTAGTAGTAGTAGTGGTTGTTCTTGTAATGGTAGTAGTAGTAGTGGTTGTTCTTGCAGTAGTAAGTGGTAGTACTTGTAGTAATAGTAGTAGTAGTGGTCTTTGTTCTTGTAGTAGTAATAGTGGTTGTTCTTGTAGTAGTAGAAGTAGTAGTTTAGTAGTGGTTGTTCTTGTAGTAGTAGTAGTGGTTGTTGTTGTTGTAGTAGTAGTGGTTGTTATTGTAGTAGTAGTAGTGGTTGTTCTTGGAATAGTAGTAGTAGTAGTAGTGGTTGTTCTTGTAGTAGTAGTGGTTGCACTTTTAGTAGTAGTAGTAGTTGTAGTGGTTGTTCTTGAACTAGTAGTAGTAGTAGTAGTAGTGGTTGTTCTTGTAGTAGTAGTAGTGGTTGTTCTTGTAATGGTAGTAGTAGTAGTGGTTGTTCTTGTAGTTAATATTGGTGTACTTGTAGTAGTAGTAGTGGTAGTTGTAGTGGTTGTTCTTGAACTAGTAGTAGTGGTTGTTCTTGTAGTAGTATTGGTGTACTTGTAGTAGTAGTAGTAGTTGTAGTGGTTGTTCTTGTAGTAGTAGTAGTAGTAGTAGAAGTGGTTGTTTTTGTAGTAGTATTGGTGTACTTGTAGTAGTAGTAGTGGTAGTTGTAGTGGTTGTTCTTGAAGTAGTAGTAGTGGTTGTTCTTTTAGTAGTAGTAGTGGTTGTTCTTGTAATATTAGAAGTAGTAGTAGTGGTGGTTCTTGTTGTAGTAGTAGTGGCTGTTATTGTAGTAGTAGTAGTGGTTGTTCTTGTAATAGTAGTAGTAGTAGTAGTGGTAGTGGTTTTTCTTGTAGTAGTAGTAGTGGTTGTTCTTGTAATATTAGAAGTAGTAGTAGTGGTGGTTCTTGTTGTAGTAGTAGTGGTTGTTATTGTAGTAGTAGTAGTGGTTGTTCTTGTAATAGTACTAGTAGTAGTAGTGGTTGTTCTTGTAGTAGTAGTGGTTGCACTTGTAGTAGTAGTAGTAGTTGTAGTGGTTGTTCTTGAAGTAGTAGTAGTAGTAGTAGTGGTTGATCTTGTAGTAGTAGTAGTGGTTGTTCTTGTAATGGTAGTAGTAGTAGTGGTTGTTCTTGCAGTAGTAAGTGGTAGTACTTGTAGTAATAGTAGTAGTAGTGGTCTTTGTTCTTGTAGTAGTAATAGTGGTTGTTCTTGTAGTAGTAGAAGTAGTAGTTTAGTAGTGGTTGTTCTTGTAGTAGTAGTAGTGGTTGTTGTTGTTGTAGTAGTAGTGGTTGTTATTGTAGTAGTAGTAGTGGTTGTTCTTGGAATAGCAGTAGTAGTAGTGGTTGTTCTTGTAGTAGTAGTGGTTGCACTTTTAGTAGTAGTAGTAGTTGTAGTGGTTGTTCTTGAACTAGTAGTAGTAGTAGTAGTAGTGGTTGTTCTTGTAGTAGTAGTAGTGGTTGTTCTTGTAATATTAGAAGTAGTAGTAGTGGTGGTTCTTGTTGTAGTAGTAGTGGTTGTTATTGTAGTAGTAGTAGTGGTTGTTCTTGTAATAGTAGTAGTAGTAGTAGTGGTAGTGGTTTTTCTTGTAGTAGTAGTAGTGGTTGTTCTTGTAATATTAGAAGTAGTAGTAGTGGAAGTTCTTGTTGTAGTAGTAGTGGTTGTTATTGTAGTAGTAGTAGTGGTTGTTCTTGTAATAGTACTAGTAGTAGTAGTGGTTGTTCTTGTAGTAGTAGTGGTTGCACTTGTAGTAGTTGTAGTGGTTGTTCTTGAAGTAGTAGTAGTAGTAGTAGTGGTTGATCTTGTAGTAGTATTAGTGGTTGTTCTTGTAATGGTATTAGTAGTAGTGGTTGTTCTTGCAGTAGTAAGTGGTAGTACTTGTAGTAGTAGTAGTAGTGGTCTTTGTTCTTGTAGTAGTAATAGTGGTTGTTCTTGTAGTAGTAGAAGTAGTAGTTTAGTAGTGGTTGTTCTTGTAGTAGTAGTAGTGCTTGTTCTTGTGGTAGTAGTAGTAGCAGAAGAGGTTGTTCTTGTAGTAGTAGTAGTGGTTGCTCTTGTAATAGTAGTACTAGTAGTAGTGGTTGTTCTTGTATTAGTAGTGGTTGTACTTGTAGTAGTAGTAGTAGTTGTTGTAGTGGTTGTTCTTGTAGTAGTAGTAGTGGTTGTTCTTGTAGTAGTAGTAGTAGTGGTCCTGGTTGTTCTTGTAGAAGTAGTAGTGGTTGTTCTTGTAATAGTTGTAGTACTAGTAGTAGTAGTGGTTTTTCTTGTAATAGTAGTAGTAGCAGTAGTGGTTGTTCTTGTAGTAGTAGTAGTGGTTGTTGTTGTAGTAGTATTTGTAGTAGTAGTAGTAGTGCTGGTTCTTCTTGTAGTAGTAGTAGTGGAAGTTGTAGTGGTTGTTCTTGTAGTAGTAGTGGTTGTTCTTGTAGTATTAGTAGTGGTTGTTCTTGTAGTAGTAGTAGTAGAGGTTGTTCTTGTAGTAGTAGTAGTGGTTGCTCTTGTAGTAGTAGTAGTAGTAGTAATGGTTCTTCTTGTAGTAGTATGAGTGGTAGTTGTACTGGTTGTTCTTGTAGTAGTAGTAGGGGATGTTTTTGTAGTAGTAGTAGTGGTTGTTCTTGTAGTATTAGTACTGGTTGTTCTTGTAGTAGTAGTAGTAGAGGTTGTTCTTGTAGTAGTAGTAGTGGTTGTTGTTGTTGTAGTAGTAGTGGTTGTTATTGTAGTAGTAGTAGTGGTTGTTCTTGGAATAGTAGTAGTAGTAGTAGTGGTTGTTCTTGTAGTAGTAGTGGTTGCACTTTTAGTAGTAGTAGTAGTTGTAGTGGTTGTTCTTGAACTAGTAGTAGTAGTAGTAGTAGTGGTTGTTCTTGTAGTAGTAGTAGTGGTTGTTCTTGTAATGGTAGTAGTAGTAGTGGTTGTTCTTGTAGTTAATATTGGTGTACTTGTAGTAGTAGTAGTGGTAGTTGTAGTGGTTGTTCTTGAAGTAGTAGTAGTGGTTGTTCTTGTAGTAGTATTGGTGTACTTGTAGTAGTAGTAGTAGTTGTAGTGGTTGTTCTTGTAGTAGTAGTAGTAGTAGAAGTGGTTGTTTTTGTAGTAGTATTGGTGTACTTGTAGTAGTAGTAGTGGTAGTTGTAGTGGTTGTTCTTGAAGTAGTAGTAGTGGTTGTTCTTGTAGTAGTAGTAGTGGTTGTTCTTGTAATATTAGAAGTAGTAGTAGTGGTGGTTCTTGTTGTAGTAGTAGTGGTTGTTATTGTAGTAGTAGTAGTGGTTGTTCTTGTAATAGTAGTAGTAGTAGTAGTGGTAGTGGTTTTTCTTGTAGTAGTAGTAGTGGTTGTTCTTGTAATATTAGAAGTAGTAGTAGTGGAAGTTCTTCTTGTAGTAGTAGTGGTTGTTATTGTAGTAGTAGTAGTGGTTGTTCTTGTAATAGTACTAGTAGTAGTAGTGGTTGTTCTTGTAGTAGTAGTGGTTGCACTTGTAGTAGTAGTAGTAGTTGTAGTGGTTGTTCTTGAAGTAGTAGTAGTAGTAGTAGTGGTTGATCTTGTAGTAGTAGTAGTGGTTGTTCTTGTAAAGGTAGTAGTAGTAGTGGTTGTTCTTGCAGTAGTAAGTGGTAGTGCTTGTAGTAGTAGTAGTAGTAGTGGTCTTTGTTCTTGTAGTAGTAATAGTGGTTGTTCTTGTAGTAGTAGAAGTAGTAGTTTAGTAGTGGTTGTTCTTGTAGTAGTAGTAGTGCTTGTTCTTGTGGTAGTAGTAGTAGCAGAAGAGGTTGTTCTTGTAGTAGTAGTAGTGGTTGCTCTTGTAATAGTAGTACTAGTAGTAGTGGTTGTTCTTGTATTAGTAGTGGTTGTACTTGTAGTAGTAGTAGTAGTTGTTGTAGTGGTTGTTCTTGTAGTAGTAGTAGTGGTTTTTATTTTAGTAGTAGTAGTAGTGGTCCTGGTTGTTCTTGTAGAAGTAGTAGTGGTTGTTCTTGTAATAGTTGTAGTACTAGTAGTAGTAGTGGTTTTTCTTGTAATAGTAGTAGTATCAGTAGTGGTTGTTCTTGTAGTAGTAGTACAGGTTGTTCTTGTAGTAGTAGTGGTTGTAGTAGTAGTAGTAGTAGTAATGGTTCTTCTTGTAGTAGTAGTAGTGGTAGTTGTAGTGGTTGTTCTTGTAGTAGTAGTAGTGGTGGTTCTCATTGTAGAAGTTGAGTTTGTTCTTGTAGTAGTAGTAGCGGTTGTTCTTGTAATAGTTGTAGTAGTAGTACCTGTAGTGGTTGGTCTTAAAATAGTTGTATTAGTAGTAGTAGTAGTGGTTGTTCTTGTAATAGTTGTAGTAGTAGCAGTAGTAGTGGTGGTTGTTTTTGTAGTAGTAGTAGTGGTTGTTCTTGTAATAGTTGTAGATGTAGTACTAATAGTGGTTGTTCTTGTAGTAGTTCTAGTGGTTGATCTTGTTGTAGTGGTACTAGTAGTAGTAGTAGTGGTTGTTCTTGTAGTAGTAGTAGTAGTAGTAGTAGTGGTAGTGGTTTTTCTTGTAGTAGTAGTAGTGGTTGTTCTTGTAATATTAGAAGTAGTAGTAGTGGTGGTTCTTGTTGTAGTAGTAGTGGTTGTTATTGTAGTAGTAGTAGTGGTTGTTCTTGTAATAGTACTAGTAGTAGTAGTGGTTGTTCTTGTAGTAGTAGTGGTTGCACTTGTAGTAGTAGTAGTAGTTGTAGTGGTTGTTCTTGAAGTAGTAGTAGTAGTAGTAGTGGTTGATCTTGTAGTAGTAGTAGTGGTTGTTCTTGTAATGGTAGTAGTAGTAGTGGTTGTTCTTGCAGTAGTAAGTGGTAGTACTTGTAGTAATAGTAGTAGTAGTGGTCTTTGTTCTTGTAGTAGTAATAGTGGTTGTTCTTGTAGTAGTAGAAGTAGTAGTTTAGTAGTGGTTGTTCTTGTAGTAGTAGTAGTGGTTGTTGTTGTTGTAGTAGTAGTGGTTGTTATTGTAGTAGTAGTAGTGGTTGTTCTTGGAATAGTAGTAGTAGTAGTAGTGGTTGTTCTTGTAGTAGTAGTGGTTGCACTTTTAGTAGTAGTAGTAGTTGTAGTGGTTGTTCTTGAACTAGTAGTAGTAGTAGTAGTAGTGGTTGTTCTTGTAGTAGTAGTAGTGGTTGTTCTTGTAATGGTAGTAGTAGTAGTGGTTGTTCTTGTAGTTAATATTGGTGTACTTGTAGTAGTAGTAGTGGTAGTTGTAGTGGTTGTTCTTGAACTAGTAGTAGTGGTTGTTCTTGTAGTAGTATTGGTGTACTTGTAGTAGTAGTAGTAGTTGTAGTGGTTGTTCTTGTAGTAGTAGTAGTAGTAGTAGAAGTGGTTGTTTTTGTAGTAGTATTGGTGTACTTGTAGTAGTAGTAGTGGTAGTTGTAGTGGTTGTTCTTGAAGTAGTAGTAGTGGTTGTTCTTGTAGTAGTAGTAGTGGTTGTTCTTGTAATATTAGAAGTAGTAGTAGTGGTGGTTCTTGTTGTAGTAGTAGTGGCTGTTATTGTAGTAGTAGTAGTGGTTGTTCTTGTAATAGTAGTAGTAGTAGTAGTGGTAGTGGTTTTTCTTGTAGTAGTAGTAGTGGTTGTTCTTGTAATATTAGAAGTAGTAGTAGTGGAAGTTCTTCTTGTAGTAGTAGTGGTTGTTATTGTAGTAGTAGTAGTGGTTGTTCTTGTAATAGTACTAGTAGTAGTAGTGGTTGTTCTTGTAGTAGTAGTGGTTGCACTTGTAGTAGTTGTAGTGGTTGTTCTTGAAATAGTAGTAGTAGTAGTAGTGGTTGATCTTGTAGTAGTATTAGTGGTTGTTCTTGTAATGGTAGTAGTAGTAGTGGTTGTTCTTGTAGTAGTAAGTGGTAGTACTTGTAGTAGTAGTAGTAGTGGTCTTTGTTCTTGTAGTAGTAATAGTGGTTGTTCTTGTAGTAGTAGAAGTAGTAGTTTAGTAGTGGTTGTTCTTGTAGTAGTAGTAGTGCTTGTTCTTGTGGTAGTAGTAGTAGCAGAAGAGGTTGTTCTTGTAGTAGTAGTAGTGGTTGCTCTTGTAATAGTAGTACTAGTAGTAGTGGTTGTTCTTGTATTGGTAGTGGTTGTACTTGTAGTAGTAGTAGTAGTTGTTGTAGTGGTTGTTCTTGTAGTAGTAGTAGTGGTTGTTCTTGTAGTAGTAGTAGTCGTGGTCCTGGTTGTTCTTGTAGAAGTAGTAGTGGTTGTTCTTGTAATAGTTGTAGTACTAGTAGTAGTAGTGGTTTTTCTTGTAATAGTAGTAGTAGCAGTAGTGGTTGTTCTTGTAGTAGTAGTAGTGGTTGTTGTTGTAGTAGTATTTGTAGTAGTAGTAGTAGTGATGGTTCTTCTTGTAGTAGTAGTAGTGGAAGTTGTAGTGGTTGTTCTTGTAGTAGTAGTGGTTGTTCTTGTAATATTAGTAGTGGTTGTTCTTGTAGTAGTAGTAGTAGAGGTTGTTCTTGTAGTAGTAGTAGTGGTTGCTCTTGTAGTAGTAGTAGTAGTAGTAGTAGTAGTAGTAGTAATGGTTCTTCTTGTAGTAGTATGAGTGGTAGTTGTACTGGTTGTTCTTGTAGTAGTAGTAGGGGATGTTTTTGTAGTAGTAGTAGTGGTTGTTCTTGTAGTATTAGTAGTGGTTGTTCTTGTAGTAGTAGTAGTAGAGGTTGTTCTTGTAGTAGTAGTAGTGGTTGCTCTTGTAGTAGTAGTAGTAGTAGTAGTAATGGTTCTTCTTGTAGTAGTATAAGTGGTAGTTGTACTGGTTGTTCTTGTAGCAGTAGTAGGGGATGTTTTTGTAGTAGTAGTAGTGGTTGTTCTTGTAGTATTAGTACTGGTTGTTCTTGTAGTAGTAGTAGTAGAGGTTGTTCTTGTAGTAGTAGTAGTGGTTGTTGTTGTTGTAGTAGTAGTGGTTGTTATTGTAGTAGTAGTAGTGGTTGTTCTTGGAATAGTAGTAGTAGTAGTAGTGGTTGTTCTTGTAGTAGTAGTGGTTGCACTTTTAGTAGTAGTAGTAGTTGTAGTGGTTGTTCTTGAACTAGTAGTAGTAGTAGTAGTAGTGGTTGTTCTTGTAGTAGTAGTAGTGGTTGTTCTTGTAATGGTAGTAGTAGTAGTGGTTGTTCTTGTAGTTAATATTGGTGTACTTGTAGTAGTAGTAGTGGTAGTTGTAGTGGTTGTTCTTGAAGTAGTAGTAGTGGTTGTTCTTGTAGTAGTATTGGTGTACTTGTAGTAGTAGTAGTAGTTGTAGTGGTTGTTCTTGTAGTAGTAGTAGTAGTAGTAGAAGTGGTTGTTTTTGTAGTAGTATTGGTGTACTTGTAGTAGTAGTAGTGGTAGTTGTAGTGGTTGTTCTTGAAGTAGTAGTAGTGGTTGTTCTTGTAGTAGTAGTAGTGGTTGTTCTTGTAATATTAGAAGTAGTAGTAGTGGTGGTTCTTGTTGTAGTAGTAGTGGTTGTTATTGTAGTAGTAGTAGTGGTTGTTCTTGTAATAGTAGTAGTAGTAGTAGTGGTAGTGGTTTTTCTTGTAGTAGTAGTAGTGGTTGTTCTTGTAATATTAGAAGTAGTAGTAGTGGTGGTTCTTGTTGTAGTAGTAGTGGTTGTTATTGTAGTAGTAGTAGTGGTTGTTCTTGTAATAGTACTAGTAGTAGTAGTGGTTGTTCTTGTAGTAGTAGTGGTTGCACTTGTAGTAGTAGTAGTAGTTGTAGTGGTTGTTCTTGAAGTAGTAGTAGTAGTAGTAGTGGTTGATCTTGTAGTAGTAGTAGTGGTTGTTCTTGTAATGGTAGTAGTAGTAGTGGTTGTTCTTGCAGTAGTAAGTGGTAGTACTTGTAGTAATAGTAGTAGTAGTGGTCTTTGTTCTTGTAGTAGTAATAGTGGTTGTTCTTGTAGTAGTAGAAGTAGTAGTTTAGTAGTGGTTGTTCTTGTAGTAGTAGTAGTGGTTGTTGTTGTTGTAGTAGTAGTGGTTGTTATTGTAGTAGTAGTAGTGGTTGTTCTTGGAATAGCAGTAGTAGTAGTGGTTGTTCTTGTAGTAGTAGTGGTTGCACTTTTAGTAGTAGTAGTAGTTGTAGTGGTTGTTCTTGAACTAGTAGTAGTAGTAGTAGTAGTGGTTGTTCTTGTAGTAGTAGTAGTGGTTGTTCTTGTAATATTAGAAGTAGTAGTAGTGGTGGTTCTTGTTGTAGTAGTAGTGGTTGTTATTGTAGTAGTAGTAGTGGTTGTTCTTGTAATAGTAGTAGTAGTAGTAGTGGTAGTGGTTTTTCTTGTAGTAGTAGTAGTGGTTGTTCTTGTAATATTAGAAGTAGTAGTAGTGGAAGTTCTTGTTGTAGTAGTAGTGGTTGTTATTGTAGTAGTAGTAGTGGTTGTTCTTGTAATAGTACTAGTAGTAGTAGTGGTTGTTCTTGTAGTAGTAGTGGTTGCACTTGTAGTAGTTGTAGTGGTTGTTCTTGAAGTAGTAGTAGTAGTAGTAGTGGTTGATCTTGTAGTAGTATTAGTGGTTGTTCTTGTAATGGTAGTAGTAGTAGTGGTTGTTCTTGCAGTAGTAAGTGGTAGTACTTGTAGTAGTAGTAGTAGTGGTCTTTGTTCTTGTAGTAGTAATAGTGGTTGTTCTTGTAGTAGTAGAAGTAGTAGTTTAGTAGTGGTTGTTCTTGTAGTAGTAGTAGTGCTTGTTCTTGTGGTAGTAGTAGTAGCAGAAGAGGTTGTTCTTGTAGTAGTAGTAGTGGTTGCTCTTGTAATAGTAGTACTAGTAGTAGTGGTTGTTCTTGTATTAGTAGTGGTTGTACTTGTAGTAGTAGTAGTAGTTGTTGTAGTGGTTGTTCTTGTAGTAGTAGTAGTGGTTGTTCTTGTAGTAGTAGTAGTAGTGGTCCTGGTTGTTCTTGTAGAAGTAGTAGTGGTTGTTCTTGTAATAGTTGTAGTACTAGTAGTAGTAGTGGTTTTTCTTGTAATAGTAGTAGTAGCAGTAGTGGTTGTTCTTGTAGTAGTAGTAGTGGTTGTTGTTGTAGTAGTATTTGTAGTAGTAGTAGTAGTGCTGGTTCTTCTTGTAGTAGTAGTAGTGGAAGTTGTAGTGGTTGTTCTTGTAGTAGTAGTGGTTGTTCTTGTAGTATTAGTAGTGGTTGTTCTTGTAGTAGTAGTAGTAGAGGTTGTTCTTGTAGTAGTAGTAGTGGTTGCTCTTGTAGTAGTAGTAGTAGTAGTAATGGTTCTTCTTGTAGTAGTATGAGTGGTAGTTGTACTGGTTGTTCTTGTAGTAGTAGTAGGGGATGTTTTTGTAGTAGTAGTAGTGGTTGTTCTTGTAGTATTAGTACTGGTTGTTCTTGTAGTAGTAGTAGTAGAGGTTGTTCTTGTAGTAGTAGTAGTGGTTGTTGTTGTTGTAGTAGTAGTGGTTGTTATTGTAGTAGTAGTAGTGGTTGTTCTTGGAATAGTAGTAGTAGTAGTAGTGGTTGTTCTTGTAGTAGTAGTGGTTGCACTTTTAGTAGTAGTAGTAGTTGTAGTGGTTGTTCTTGAACTAGTAGTAGTAGTAGTAGTAGTGGTTGTTCTTGTAGTAGTAGTAGTGGTTGTTCTTGTAATGGTAGTAGTAGTAGTGGTTGTTCTTGTAGTTAATATTGGTGTACTTGTAGTAGTAGTAGTGGTAGTTGTAGTGGTTGTTCTTGAAGTAGTAGTAGTGGTTGTTCTTGTAGTAGTATTGGTGTACTTGTAGTAGTAGTAGTAGTTGTAGTGGTTGTTCTTGTAGTAGTAGTAGTAGTAGAAGTGGTTGTTTTTGTAGTAGTATTGGTGTACTTGTAGTAGTAGTAGTGGTAGTTGTAGTGGTTGTTCTTGAAGTAGTAGTAGTGGTTGTTCTTGTAGTAGTAGTAGTGGTTGTTCTTGTAATATTAGAAGTAGTAGTAGTGGTGGTTCTTGTTGTAGTAGTAGTGGTTGTTATTGTAGTAGTAGTAGTGGTTGTTCTTGTAATAGTAGTAGTAGTAGTGGTAGTGGTTTTTCTTGTAGTAGTAGTAGTGGTTGTTCTTGTAATATTAGAAGTAGTAGTAGTGGAAGTTCTTCTTGTAGTAGTAGTGGTTGTTATTGTAGTAGTAGTAGTGGTTGTTCTTGTAATAGTACTAGTAGTAGTAGTGGTTGTTCTTGTAGTAGTAGTGGTTGCACTTGTAGTAGTAGTAGTAGTTGTAGTGGTTGTTCTTGAAGTAGTAGTAGTAGTAGTAGTGGTTGATCTTGTAGTAGTAGTAGTGGTTGTTCTTGTAAAGGTAGTAGTAGTAGTGGTTGTTCTTGCAGTAGTAAGTGGTAGTGCTTGTAGTAGTAGTAGTAGTAGTGGTCTTTGTTCTTGTAGTAGTAATAGTGGTTGTTCTTGTAGTAGTAGAAGTAGTAGTTTAGTAGTGTTTGTTCTTGTAGTAGTAGTAGTGCTTGTTCTTGTGGTAGTAGTAGTAGCAGAAGAGGTTGTTCTTGTAGTAGTAGTAGTGGTTGCTCTTGTAATAGTAGTACTAGTAGTAGTGGTTGTTCTTGTATTAGTAGTGGTTGTACTTGTAGTAGTAGTAGTAGTTGTTGTAGTGGTTGTTCTTGTAGTAGTAGTAGTGGTTTTTATTTTAGTAGTAGTAGTAGTGGTCCTGGTTGTTCTTGTAGAAGTAGTAGTGGTTGTTCTTGTAATAGTTGTAGTACTAGTAGTAGTAGTGGTTTTTCTTGTAATAGTAGTAGTATCAGTAGTGGTTGTTCTTGTAGTAGTAGTACAGGTTGTTCTTGTAGTAGTAGTGGTTGTAGTAGTAGTAGTAGTAGTAATGGTTCTTCTTGTAGTAGTAGTAGTGGTAGTTGTAGTGGTTGTTCTTGTAGTAGTAGTAGTGGTGGTTCTCATTGTAGAAGTTGAGTTTGTTCTTGTAGTAGTAGTAGCGGTTGTTCTTGTAATAGTTGTAGTAGTAGTACCTGTAGTGGTTGGTCTTAAAATAGTTGTATTAGTAGTAGTAGTAGTGGTTGTTCTTGTAATAGTTGTAGTAGTAGCAGTAGTAGTGGTGGTTGTTTTTGTAGTAGTAGTAGTGGTTGTTCTTGTAATAGTTGTAGATGTAGTACTAATAGTGGTTGTTCTTGTAGTAGTTGTAGTGGTTGATCTTGTTGTAGTGGTACTAGTAGTAGTAGTAGTGGTTGTTCTTGTAGTAGTAGTAGTAGTAGTAGTAGTGGTAGTGGTTTTTCTTGTAGTAGTAGTAGTGGTTGTTCTTGTAATATTAGAAGAAGTAGTAGTGGTGGTTCTTGTTGTAGTAGTAGTGGTTGTTCTTGTAGTAGTAGTAGTGGTTGTTCTTGTAATAGTACTAGTAGTAGTAGTGGTTGTTCTTGTAGTAGTAGTGGTTGCACTTGTAGTAGTAGTAGTAGTTGTAGTGGTTGTTCTTGAAGTAGTAGTAGTAGTAGTAGTGGTTGATCTTGTAGTAGTAGTAGTGGTTGTTCTTGTAATGGTAGTAGTAGTAGTGGTTGTTCTTGCAGTAGTAAGTGGTAGTACTTGTAGTAATAGTAGTAGTAGTGGTCTTTGTTCTTGTAGTAGTAATAGTGGTTGTTCTTGTAGTAGTAGAAGTAGTAGTTTAGTAGTGGTTGTTGTTGTAGTAGTAGTAGTGGTTGTTGTTGTTGTAGTAGTAGTGGTTGTTATTCTAGTAGTAGTAGTGGTTGTTCTTGGAATAGCAGTAGTAGTAGTGGTTGTTCTTGTAGTAGTAGTGGTTGCACTTTTAGTAGTAGTAGTAGTTGTAGTGGTTGTTCTTGAACTAGTAGTAGTAGTAGTAGTAGTGGTTGTTCTTGTAGTAGTAGTAGTGGTTGTTCTTGTAATGGTAGTAGTAGTAGTGGTTGTTCTTGTAGTTAATATTGGTGTACTTGTAGTAGTAGTAGTGGTAGTTGTAGTGGTTGTTCTTGAAGTAGTAGTAGTGGTTGTTCTTGTAGTAGTATTGGTGTACTTGTAGTAGTAGTAGTAGTTGTAGTGGTTGTTCTTGTAGTAGTAGTAGTAGTAGTAGAAGTGGTTGTTTTTGTAGTAGTATTGGTGTACTTGTAGTAGTAGTAGTGGTAGTTGTAGTGGTTGTTCTTGAAGTAGTAGTAGTGGTTGTTCTTGTAGTAGTAGTAGTGGTTGTTCTTGTAATATTAGAAGTAGTAGTAGTGGTGGTTCTTGTTGTAGTAGTAGTGGTTGTTATTGTAGTAGTAGTAGTGGGTGTTCTTGTAATAGTAGTAGTAGTAGTAGTGGTAGTGGTTTTTCTTGTAGTAGTAGTAGTGGTTGTTCTTGTAATATTAGAAGTAGTAGTAGTGGAAGTTCTTCTTGTAGTAGTAGTGGTTGTTATTGTAGTAGTAGTAGTGGTTGTTCTTGTAATAGTACTAGTAGTAGTAGTGGTTGTTCTTGTAGTAGTAGTGGTTGCACTTGTAGTAGTTGTAGTGGTTGTTCTTGAAGTAGTAGTAGTAGTAGTAGTGGTTGATCTTGTAGTAGTATTAGTGGTTGTTCTTGTAATGGTAGTAGTAGTAGTGGTTGTTCTTGCAGTAGTAAGTGGTAGTACTTGTAGTAGTAGTAGTAGTGGTCTTTGTTCTTGTAGTAGTAATAGTGGTTGTTCTTGTAGTAGTAGAAGTAGTAGTTTAGTAGTGGTTGTTCTTGTAGTAGTAGTAGTGCTTGTTCTTGTGGTAGTAGTAGTAGCAGAAGAGGTTGTTCTTGTAGTAGTAGCAGTGGTTGCTCTTGTAATAGTAGTACTAGTAGTAGTGGTTGTTCTTGTATTAGTAGTGGTTGTACTTGTAGTAGTAGTAGTAGTTGTTGTAGTGGTTGTTCTTGTAGTAGTAGTAGTGGTTGTTCTTGTAGTAGTAGTAGTAGTGGTCCTGGTTGTTCTTGTAGAAGTAGTAGTGGTTGTTCTTGTAATAGTTGTAGTACTAGTAGTAGTAGTGGTTTTTCTTGTAATAGTAGTAGTAGCAGTAGTGGTTGTTCTTGTAGTAGTAGTAGTGGTTGTTGTTGTAGTAGTATTTGTAGTAGTAGTAGTAGTGATGGTTCTTCTTGTAGTAGTAGTAGTGGAAGTTGTAGTGGTTGTTCTTGTAGTAGTAGTGGTTGTTCTTGTAGTATTAGTAGTGGTTGTTCTTGTAGTAGTAGTAGTAGAGGTTGTTCTTGTAGTAGTAGTAGTGGTTGCTCTTGTAGTAGTAGTAGTAGTAGTAGTAATGGTTCTTCTTGTAGTAGTATGAGTGGTAGTTGTACTGGTTGTTCTTGTAGTAGTAGTAGGGGATGTTTTTGTAGTAGTAGTAGTGGTTGTTCTTGTAGTAGTAGTAGTAGAGGTTGTTCTTGTAGTAGTAGTAGTGGTTGTTGTTGTTGTAGTAGTAGTGGTTGTTATTGTAGTAGTAGTAGTGGTTGTTCTTGGAATAGTAGTAGTAGTAGTAGTGGTTGTTCTTGTAGTAGTAGTGGTTGCACTTTTAGTAGTAGTAGTAGTTGTAGTGGTTGTTCTTGAACTAGTAGTAGTAGTAGTAGTAGTGGTTGTTCTTGTAGTAGTAGTAGTGGTTGTTCTTGTAATGGTAGTAGTAGTAGTGGTTGTTCTTGTAGTTAATATTGGTGTACTTGTAGTAGTAGTAGTGGTAGTTGTAGTGGTTGTTCTTGAAGTAGTAGTAGTGGTTGTTCTTGTAGTAGTATTGGTGTACTTGTAGTAGTAGTAGTAGTTGTAGTGGTTGTTCTTGTAGTAGTAGTAGTAGTAGAAGTGGTTGTTTTTGTAGTAGTATTGGTGTACTTGTAGTAGTAGTAGTGGTAGTTGTAATGGTTGTTCTTGAAGTAGTAGTAGTGGTTGTTCTTGTAGTAGTAGTAGTGGTTGTTCTTGTAATATTAGAAGTAGTAGTAGTGGTGGTTCTTGTTGTAGTAGTAGTGGTTGTTATTGTAGTAGTAGTAGTGGTTGTTCTTGTAATAGTACTAGTAGTAGTAGTGGTAGTGGTTTTTCTTGTAGTAGTAGTAGTGGTTGTTCTTGTAATATTAGAAGTAGTAGTAGTGGAAGTTCTTCTTGTAGTAGTAGTGGTTGTTATTGTAGTAGTAGTAGTGGTTGTTCTTGTAATAGTACTAGTAGTAGTAGTGGTTGTTCTTGTAGTAGTAGTGGTTGCACTTGTAGTAGTAGTAGTAGTTGTAGTGGTTGTTCTTGAAGTAGTAGTAGTAGTAGTAGTAGTGGTTGATCTTGTAGTAGTAGTAGTGGTTGTTCTTGTAAAGGTAGTAGTAGTAGTGGTTGTTCTTGCAGTAGTAAGTGGTAGTGCTTGTAGTAGTAGTAGTAGTAGTGGTCTTTGTTCTTGTAGTAGTAATAGTGGTTGTTCTTGTAGTAGTAGAAGTAGTAGTTTAGTAGTGGTTGTTCTTGTAGTAGTAGTAGTGCTTGTTCTTGTGGTAGTAGTAGTAGCAGAAGAGGTTGTTCTTGTAGTAGTAGTAGTGGTTGCTCTTGTAATAGTAGTACTAGTAGTAGTGGTTGTTCTTGTATTAGTAGTGGTTGTACTTGTAGTAGTAGTAGTAGTTGTTGTAGTGGTTGTTCTTGTAGTAGTAGTAGTGGTTTTTATTTTAGTAGTAGTAGTAGTGGTCCTGGTTGTTCTTGTAGAAGTAGTAGTGGTTGTTCTTGTAATAGTTGTAGTACTAGTAGTAGTAGTGGTTTTTCTTGTAATAGTAGTAGTATCAGTAGTGGTTGTTCTTGTAGTAGTAGTACAGGTTGTTCTTGTAGTAGTAGTGGTTGTAGTAGTAGTAGTAGTAGTAATGGTTCTTCTTGTAGTAGTAGTAGTGGTAGTTGTAGTGGTTGTTCTTGTAGTAGTAGTAGTGGTGGTTCTCATTGTAGAAGTTGAGTTTGTTCTTGTAGTAGTAGTAGCGGTTGTTCTTGTAATAGTTGTAGTAGTAGTACCTGTAGTGGTTGGTCTTAAAATAGTTGTATTAGTAGTAGTAGTAGTGGTTGTTCTTGTAATAGTTGTAGTAGTAGCAGTAGTAGTGGTGGTTGTTTTTGTAGTAGTAGTAGTGGTTGTTCTTGTAATAGTTGTAGATGTAGTACTAATAGTGGTTGTTCTTGTAGTAGTTCTAGTGGTTGATCTTGTTGTAGTGGTACTAGTAGTAGTAGTAGTGGTTGTTCTTGTAGTAGTAGTAGTAGTAGTAGTAGTGGTAGTGGTTTTTCTTGTAGTAGTAGTAGTGGTTGTTCTTGTAATATTAGAAGTAGTAGTAGTGGTGGTTCTTGTTGTAGTAGTAGTGGTTGTTATTGTAGTAGTAGTAGTGGTTGTTCTTGTAATAGTACTAGTAGTAGTAGTGGTTGTTCTTGTAGTAGTAGTGGTTGCACTTGTAGTAGTAGTAGTAGTTGTAGTGGTTGTTCTTGAAGTAGTAGTAGTAGTAGTAGTGGTTGATCTTGTAGTAGTAGTAGTGGTTGTTCTTGTAATGGTAGTAGTAGTAGTGGTTGTTCTTGCAGTAGTAAGTGGTAGTACTTGTAGTAATAGTAGTAGTAGTGGTCTTTGTTCTTGTAGTAGTAATAGTGGTTGTTCTTGTAGTAGTAGAAGTAGTAGTTTAGTAGTGGTTGTTCTTGTAGTAGTAGTAGTGGTTGTTGTTGTTGTAGTAGTAGTGGTTGTTATTGTAGTAGTAGTAGTGGTTGTTCTTGGAATAGTAGTAGTAGTAGTAGTGGTTGTTCTTGTAGTAGTAGTGGTTGCACTTTTAGTAGTAGTAGTAGTTGTAGTGGTTGTTCTTGAACTAGTAGTAGTAGTAGTAGTAGTGGTTGTTCTTGTAGTAGTAGTAGTGGTTGTTCTTGTAATGGTAGTAGTAGTAGTGGTTGTTCTTGTAGTTAATATTGGTGTACTTGTAGTAGTAGTAGTGGTAGTTGTAGTGGTTGTTCTTGAACTAGTAGTAGTGGTTGTTCTTGTAGTAGTATTGGTGTACTTGTAGTAGTAGTAGTAGTTGTAGTGGTTGTTCTTGTAGTAGTAGTAGTAGTAGTAGTAGAAGTGGTTGTTTTTGTAGTAGTATTGGTGTACTTGTAGTAGTAGTAGTGGTAGTTGTAGTGGTTGTTCTTGAAGTAGTAGTAGTGGTTGTTCTTGTAGTAGTAGTAGTGGTTGTTCTTGTAATATTAGAAGTAGTAGTAGTGGTGGTTCTTGTTGTAGTAGTAGTGGCTGTTATTGTAGTAGTAGTAGTGGTTGTTCTTGTAATAGTAGTAGTAGTAGTAGTGGTAGTGGTTTTTCTTGTAGTAGTAGTAGTGGTTGTTCTTGTAATATTAGAAGTAGTAGTAGTGGAAGTTCTTCTTGTAGTAGTAGTGGTTGTTATTGTAGTAGTAGTAGTGGTTGTTCTTGTAATAGTACTAGTAGTAGTAGTGGTTGTTCTTGTAGTAGTAGTGGTTGCACTTGTAGTAGTTGTAGTGGTTGTTCTTGAAATAGTAGTAGTAGTAGTAGTGGTTGATCTTGTAGTAGTATTAGTGGTTGTTCTTGTAATGGTAGTAGTAGTAGTGGTTGTTCTTGTAGTAGTAAGTGGTAGTACTTGTAGTAGTAGTAGTAGTGGTCTTTGTTCTTGTAGTAGTAATAGTGGTTGTTCTTGTAGTAGTAGAAGTAGTAGTTTAGTAGTGGTTGTTCTTGTAGTAGTAGTAGTGCTTGTTCTTGTGGTAGTAGTAGTAGCAGAAGAGGTTGTTCTTGTAGTAGTAGTAGTGGTTGCTCTTGTAATAGTAGTACTAGTAGTAGTGGTTGTTCTTGTATTGGTAGTGGTTGTACTTGTAGTAGTAGTAGTAGTTGTTGTAGTGGTTGTTCTTGTAGTAGTAGTAGTGGTTGTTCTTGTAGTAGTAGTAGTCGTGGTCCTGGTTGTTCTTGTAGAAGTAGTAGTGGTTGTTCTTGTAATAGTTGTAGTACTAGTAGTAGTAGTGGTTTTTCTTGTAATAGTAGTAGTAGCAGTAGTGGTTGTTCTTGTAGTAGTAGTAGTGGTTGTTGTTGTAGTAGTATTTGTAGTAGTAGTAGTAGTGATGGTTCTTCTTGTAGTAGTAGTAGTGGAAGTTGTAGTGGTTGTTATTGTAGTAGTAGTGGTTGTTCTTGTAATATTAGTAGTGGTTGTTCTTGTAGTAGTAGTAGTAGAGGTTGTTCTTGTAGTAGTAGTAGTGGTTGCTCTTGTAGTAGTAGTAGTAGTAGTAGTAGTAGTAATGGTTCTTCTTGTAGTAGTATGAGTGGTAGTTGTACTGGTTGTTCTTGTAGTAGTAGTAGGGGATGTTTTTGTAGTAGTAGTAGTGGTTGTTCTTGTAGTATTAGTAGTGGTTGTTCTTGTAGTAGTAGTAGTAGAGGTTGTTCTTGTAGTAGTAGTAGTGGTTGCTCTTGTAGTAGTAGTAGTAGTAGTAGTAATGGTTCTTCTTGTAGTAGTATAAGTGGTAGTTGTACTGGTTGTTCTTGTAGCAGTAGTAGGGGATGTTTTTGTAGTAGTAGTAGTGGTTGTTCTTGTAGTATTAGTACTGGTTGTTCTTGTAGTAGTAGTAGTAGAGGTTGTTCTTGTAGTAGTAGTAGTGGTTGTTGTTGTTGTAGTAGTAGTGGTTGTTATTGTAGTAGTAGTAGTGGTTGTTCTTGGAATAGTAGTAGTAGTAGTAGTGGTTGTTCTTGTAGTAGTAGTGGTTGCACTTTTAGTAGTAGTAGTAGTTGTAGTGGTTGTTCTTGAACTAGTAGTAGTAGTAGTAGTAGTGGTTGTTCTTGTAGTAGTAGTAGTGGTTGTTCTTGTAATGGTAGTAGTAGTAGTGGTTGTTCTTGTAGTTAATATTGGTGTACTTGTAGTAGTAGTAGTGGTAGTTGTAGTGGTTGTTCTTGAAGTAGTAGTAGTGGTTGTTCTTGTAGTAGTATTGGTGTACTTGTAGTAGTAGTAGTAGTTGTAGTGGTTGTTCTTGTAGTAGTAGTAGTAGTAGTAGAAGTGGTTGTTTTTGTAGTAGTATTGGTGTACTTGTAGTAGTAGTAGTGGTAGTTGTAGTGGTTGTTCTTGAAGTAGTAGTAGTGGTTGTTCTTGTAGTAGTAGTAGTGGTTGTTCTTGTAATATTAGAAGTAGTAGTAGTGGTGGTTCTTGTTGTAGTAGTAGTGGTTGTTATTGTAGTAGTAGTAGTGGTTGTTCTTGTAATAGTAGTAGTAGTAGTAGTGGTAGTGGTTTTTCTTGTAGTAGTAGTAGTGGTTGTTCTTGTAATATTAGAAGTAGTAGTAGTGGTGGTTCTTGTTGTAGTAGTAGTGGTTGTTATTGTAGTAGTAGTAGTGGTTGTTCTTGTAATAGTACTAGTAGTAGTAGTGGTTGTTCTTGTAGTAGTAGTGGTTGCACTTGTAGTAGTAGTAGTAGTTGTAGTGGTTGTTCTTGAAGTAGTAGTAGTAGTAGTAGTAGTGGTTGATCTTGTAGTAGTAGTAGTGGTTGTTCTTGTAATGGTAGTAGTAGTAGTGGTTGTTCTTGCAGTAGTAAGTGGTAGTACTTGTAGTAATAGTAGTAGTAGTGGTCTTTGTTCTTGTAGTAGTAATAGTGGTTGTTCTTGTAGTAGTAGAAGTAGTAGTTTAGTAGTGGTTGTTCTTGTAGTAGTAGTAGTGGTTGTTGTTGTTGTAGTAGTAGTGGTTGTTATTGTAGTAGTAGTAGTGGTTGTTCTTGGAATAGCAGTAGTAGTAGTGGTTGTTCTTGTAGTAGTAGTGGTTGCACTTTTAGTAGTAGTAGTAGTTGTAGTGGTTGTTCTTGAACTAGTAGTAGTAGTAGTAGTAGTGGTTGTTCTTGTAGTAGTAGTAGTGGTTGTTCTTGTAATATTAGAAGTAGTAGTAGTGGTGGTTCTTGTTGTAGTAGTAGTCGTTGTTATTGTAGTAGTAGTAGTGGTTGTTCTTGTAATAGTAGTAGTAGTAGTAGTGGTAGTGGTTTTTCTTGTAGTAGTAGTAGTGGTTGTTCTTGTAATATTAGAAGTAGTAGTAGTGGAAGTTCTTGTTGTAGTAGTAGTGGTTGTTATTGTAGTAGTAGTAGTGGTTGTTCTTGTAATAGTACTAGTAGTAGTAGTGGTTGTTCTTGTAGTAGTAGTGGTTGCACTTGTAGTAGTTGTAGTGGTTGTTCTTGAAGTAGTAGTAGTAGTAGTAGTGGTTGATCTTGTAGTAGTATTAGTGGTTGTTCTTGTAATGGTAGTAGTAGTAGTGGTTGTTCTTGCAGTAGTAAGTGGTAGTACTTGTAGTAGTAGTAGTAGTGGTCTTTGTTCTTGTAGTAGTAATAGTGGTTGTTCTTGTAGTAGTAGAAGTAGTAGTTTAGTAGTGGTTGTTCTTGTAGTAGTAGTAGTGCTTGTTCTTGTGGTAGTAGTAGTAGCAGAAGAGGTTGTTCTTGTAGTAGTAGTAGTGGTTGCTCTTGTAATAGTAGTACTAGTAGTAGTGGTTGTTCTTGTATTAGTAGTGGTTGTACTTGTAGTAGTAGTAGTAGTTGTTGTAGTGGTTGTTCTTGTAGTAGTAGTAGTGGTTGTTCTTGTAGTAGTAGTAGTAGTGGTCCTGGTTGTTCTTGTAGAAGTAGTAGTGGTTGTTCTTGTAATAGTTGTAGTACTAGTAGTAGTAGTGGTTTTTCTTGTAATAGTAGTAGTAGCAGTAGTGGTTGTTCTTGTAGTAGTAGTAGTGGTTGTTGTTGTAGTAGTATTTGTAGTAGTAGTAGTAGTGCTGGTTCTTCTTGTAGTAGTAGTAGTGGAAGTTGTAGTGGTTGTTCTTGTAGTAGTAGTGGTTGTTCTTGTAGTATTAGTAGTGGTTGTTCTTGTAGTAGTAGTAGTAGAGGTTGTTCTTGTAGTAGTAGTAGTGGTTGCTCTTGTAGTAGTAGTAGTAGTAGTAATGGTTCTTCTTGTAGTAGTATGAGTGGTAGTTGTACTGGTTGTTCTTGTAGTAGTACTAGGGGATGTTTTTGTAGTAGTAGTAGTGGTTGTTCTTGTAGTATTAGTAGTGGTTGTTCTTGTAGTAGTAGTAGTAGAGGTTGTTCTTGTAGTAGTAGTAGTGGTTGCTCTTGTAGTAGTAGTAGTAGTAGTAGTAATGGTTCTTCTTGTAGTTGTATGAGTGGTAGTTGTACTGGTTGTTCTTGTAGTAGTAGTAGGGGATGTTTTTGTAGTAGTAGTAGTGGTTGTTCTTGTAGTATTAGTAGTGGTTGTTCTTGTAGTAGTAGTAGTAGAGGTTGTTCTTGTAGTAGTAGTAGTGGTTGTTGTTGTTGTAGTAGTAGTGGTTGTTATTGTAGTAGTAGTAGTGGTTGTTCTTGGAATAGTAGTAGTAGTAGTAGTGGTTGTTCTTGTAGTAGTAGTGGTTGCACTTTTAGTAGTAGTAGTAGTTGTAGTGGTTGTTCTTGAACTAGTAGTAGTAGTAGTAGTAGTGGTTGTTCTTGTAGTAGTAGTAGTGGTTGTTCTTGTAATGGTAGTAGTAGTAGTGGTTGTTCTTGTAGTTAATATTGGTGTACTTGTAGTAGTAGTAGTGGTAGTTGTAGTGGTTGTTCTTGAAGTAGTAGTAGTGGTTGTTCTTGTAGTAGTATTGGTGTACTTGTAGTAGTAGTAGTAGTTGTAGTGGTTGTTCTTGTAGTAGTAGTAGTAGTAGAAGTGGTTGTTTTTGTAGTAGTATTGGTGTACTTGTAGTAGTAGTAGTGGTAGTTGTAGTGGTTGTTCTTGAAGTAGTAGTAGTGGTTGTTCTTGTAGTAGTAGTAGTGGTTGTTCTTGTAATATTAGAAGTAGTAGTAGTGGTGGTTCTTGTTGTAGTAGTAGTGGTTGTTATTGTAGTAGTAGTAGTGGTTGTTCTTGTAATAGTAGTAGTAGTAGTAGTGGTAGTGGTTTTTCTTGTAGTAGTAGTAGTGGTTGTTCTTGTAATATTAGAAGTAGTAGTAGTGGAAGTTCTTCTTGTAGTAGTAGTGGTTGTTATTGTAGTAGTAGTAGTGGTTGTTCTTGTAATAGTACTAGTAGTAGTAGTGGTTGTTCTTGTAGTAG
This sequence comes from Alligator mississippiensis, assembly GCF_030867095.1. Classification (NCBI taxonomy): domain Eukaryota; kingdom Metazoa; phylum Chordata; order Crocodylia; family Alligatoridae; genus Alligator; species Alligator mississippiensis. The sequence continues at coordinate 28,286 of NW_026775291.1, read as the reverse complement.
TAGTGGTTGCACTTGTAGTAGTAGTAGTAGTTGTAGTGGTTGTTCTTGAAGTAGTAGTAGTAGTAGTAGTGGTTGATCTTGTAGTAGTAGTAGTGGTTGTTCTTGTAAAGGTAGTAGTAGTAGTGGTTGTTCTTGCAGTAGTAAGTGGTAGTGCTTGTAGTAGTAGTAGTAGTGGTGGTCTTTGTTCTTGTAGTAGTAATAGTGGTTGTTCTTGTAGTAGTAGAAGTAGTAGTTTAGTAGTGGTTGTTCTTGTAGTAGTAGTAGTGCTTGTTCTTGTGGTAGTAGTAGTAGCAGAAGAGGTTGTTCTTGTAGTAGTAGTAGTGGTTGCTCTTGTAATAGTAGTACTAGTAGTAGTGGTTGTTCTTGTATTAGTAGTGGTTGTACTTGTAGTAGTAGTAGTAGTTGTTGTAGTGGTTGTTCTTGTAGTAGTAGTAGTGGTTTTTATTTTAGTAGTAGTAGTAGTGGTCCTGGTTGTTCTTGTAGAAGTAGTAGTGGTTGTTCTTGTAATAGTTGTAGTACTAGTAGTAGTAGTGGTTTTTCTTGTAATAGTAGTAGTATCAGTAGTGGTTGTTCTTGTAGTAGTAGTACAGGTTGTTCTTGTAGTAGTAGTGGTTGTAGTAGTAGTAGTAGTAGTAATGGTTCTTCTTGTAGTAGTAGTAGTGGTAGTTGTAGTGGTTGTTCTTGTAGTAGTAGTAGTGGTGGTTCTCATTGTAGAAGTTGAGTTTGTTCTTGTAGTAGTAGTAGCGGTTGTTCTTGTAATAGTTGTAGTAGTAGTACCTGTAGTGGTTGGTCTTAAAATAGTTGTATTAGTAGTAGTAGTAGTGGTTGTTCTTGTAATAGTTGTAGTAGTAGCAGTAGTAGTGGTGGTTGTTTTTGTAGTAGTAGTAGTGGTTGTTCTTGTAATAGTTGTAGATGTAGTACTAATAGTGGTTGTTCTTGTAGTAGTTGTAGTGGTTGATCTTGTTGTAGTGGTACTAGTAGTAGTAGTAGTGGTTGTTCTTGTAGTAGTAGTAGTAGTAGTAGTAGTGGTAGTGGTTTTTCTTGTAGTAGTAGTAGTGGTTGTTCTTGTAATATTAGAAGTAGTAGTAGTGGTGGTTCTTGTTGTAGTAGTAGTGGTTGTTATTGTAGTAGTAGTAGTGGTTGTTCTTGTAATAGTACTAGTAGTAGTAGTGGTTGTTCTTGTAGTAGTAGTGGTTGCACTTGTAGTAGTAGTAGTAGTTGTAGTGGTTGTTCTTGAAGTAGTAGTAGTAGTAGTAGTGGTTGATCTTGTAGTAGTAGTAGTGGTTGTTCTTGTAATGGTAGTAGTAGTAGTGGTTGTTCTTGCAGTAGTAAGTGGTAGTACTTGTAGTAATAGTAGTAGTAGTGGTCTTTGTTCTTGTAGTAGTAATAGTGGTTGTTCTTGTAGTAGTAGAAGTAGTAGTTTAGTAGTGGTTGTTGTTGTAGTAGTAGTAGTGGTTGTTGTTGTTGTAGTAGTAGTGGTTGTTATTGTAGTAGTAGTAGTGGTTGTTCTTGGAATAGTAGTAGTAGTAGTAGTGGTTGTTCTTGTAGTAGTAGTGGTTGCACTTTTAGTAGTAGTAGTAGTTGTAGTGGTTGTTCTTGAACTAGTAGTAGTAGTAGTAGTAGTGGTTGTTCTTGTAGTTAATATTGGTGTACTTGTAGTAGTAGTAGTGGTAGTTGTAGTGGTTGTTCTTGAACTAGTAGTAGTGGTTGTTCTTGTAGTAGTATTGGTGTACTTGTAGTAGTAGTAGTAGTTGTAGTGGTTGTTCTTGTAGTAGTAGTAGTAGTAGTAGAAGTGGTTGTTTTTGTAGTAGTATTGGTGTACTTGTAGTAGTAGTAGTGGTAGTTGTAGTGGTTGTTCTTGAAGTAGTAGTAGTGGTTGTTCTTGTAGTAGTAGTAGTGGTTGTTCTTGTAATATTAGAAGTAGTAGTAGTGGTGGTTCTTGTTGTAGTAGTAGTGGCTGTTATTGTAGTAGTAGTAGTAGTAGTAGTGGTAGTGGTTTTTCTTGTAGTAGTAGTAGTGGTTGTTCTTGTAATATTAGAAGTAGTAGTAGTGGAAGTTCTTCTTGTAGTAGTAGTGGTTGTTATTGTAGTAGTAGTAGTGGTTGTTCTTGTAATAGTACTAGTAGTAGTAGTGGTTGTTCTTGTAGTAGTAGTGGTTGCACTTGTAGTAGTTGTAGTGGTTGTTCTTGAAATAGTAGTAGTAGTAGTAGTAGTGGTTGATCTTGTAGTAGTATTAGTGGTTGTTCTTGTAATGGTAGTAGTAGTAGTGGTTGTTCTTGTAGTAGTAAGTGGTAGTACTTGTAGTAGTAGTAGTAGTGGTCTTTGTTCTTGTAGTAGTAATAGTGGTTGTTCTTGTAGTAGTAGAAGTAGTAGTTTAGTAGTGGTTGTTCTTGTAGTAGTAGTAGTGCTTGTTCTTGTGGTAGTAGTAGTAGCAGAAGAGGTTGTTCTTGTAGTAGTAGTAGTGGTTGCTCTTGTAATAGTAGTACTAGTAGTAGTGGTTGTTCTTGTATTGGTAGTGGTTGTACCTGTAGTAGTAGTAGTAGTTGTTGTAGTGGTTGTTCTTGTAGTAGTAGTAGTGGTTGTTCTTGTAGTAGTAGTAGTAGTGGTCCTGGTTGTTCTTGTAGAAGTAGTAGTGGTTGTTCTTGTAATAGTTGTAGTACTAGTAGTAGTAGTGGTTTTTCTTGTAATAGTAGTAGTAGCAGTAGTGGTTGTTCTTGTAGTAGTAGTAGTGGTTGTTGTTGTAGTAGTATTTGTAGTAGTAGTAGTAGTGATGGTTCTTCTTGTAGTAGTAGTAGTGGAAGTTGTAGTGGTTGTTCTTGTAGTAGTAGTGGTTGTTCTTGTAATATTAGTAGTGGTTGTTCTTGTAGTAGTAGTAGTAGAGGTTGTTCTTGTATTAGTAGTAGTGGTTGCTCTTGTAGTAGTAGTAGTAGTAGTAGTAGTAGTAGTAATGGTTCTTCTTGTAGTAGTATGAGTGGTAGTTGTACTGGTTGTTCTTGTAGTAGTAGTAGGGGATGTTTTTGTAGTAGTAGTAGTGGTTGTTCTTGTAGTATTAGTAGTGGTTGTTCTTGTAGTAGTAGTAGTAGAGGTTGTTCTTGTAGTAGTAGTAGTGGTTGCTCTTGTAGTAGTAGTAGTAGTAGTAGTAATGGTTCTTCTTGAAGTAGTATAAGTGGTAGTTGTACTGGTTGTTCTTGTAGCAGTAGTAGGGGATGTTTTTGTAGTAGTAGTAGTGGTTGTTCTTGTAGTATTAGTACTGGTTGTTCTTGTAGTAGTAGTAGTAGAGGTTGTTCTTGTAGTAGTAGTAGTGGTTGTTGTTGTTGTAGTAGTAGTGGTTGTTATTGTAGTAGTAGTAGTGGTTGTTCTTGGAATAGTAGTAGTAGTAGTAGTGGTTGTTCTTGTAGTAGTAGTGGTTGCACTTTTAGTAGTAGTAGTAGTTGTAGTGGTTGTTCTTGAACTAGTAGTAGTAGTAGTAGTAGTGGTTGTTCTTGTAGTAGTAGTAGTGGTTGTTCTTGTAATGGTAGTAGTAGTAGTGGTTGTTCTTGTAGTTAATATTGGTGTACTTGTGGTAGTAGTAGTGGTAGTTGTAGTGGTTGTTCTTGAAGTAGTAGTAGTGGTTGTTCTTGTAGTAGTATTGGTGTACTTGTAGTAGTAGTAGTAGTTGTAGTGGTTGTTCTTGTAGTAGTAGTAGTAGTAGTAGAAGTGGTTGTTTTTGTAGTAGTATTGGTGTACTTGTAGTAGTAGTAGTGGTAGTTGTAGTGGTTGTTCTTGAAGTAGTAGTAGTGGTTGTTCTTGTAGTAGTAGTAGTGGTTGTTCTTGTAATATTAGAAGTAGTAGTAGTGGTGGTTCTTGTTGTAGTAGTAGTGGTTGTTATTGTAGTAGTAGTAGTGGTTGTTCTTGTAATAGTAGTAGTAGTAGTAGTGGTAGTGGTTTTTCTTGTAGTAGTAGTAGTGGTTGTTCTTGTAATATTAGAAGTAGTAGTAGTGGTGGTTCTTGTTGTAGTAGTAGTGGTTGTTATTGTAGTAGTAGTAGTGGTTGTTCTTGTAATAGTACTAGTAGTAGTAGTGGTTGTTCTTGTAGTAGTAGTGGTTGCACTTGTAGTAGTAGTAGTAGTTGTAGTGGTTCTTCTTGAAGTAGTAGTAGTAGTAGTAGTGGTTGATCTTGTAGTAGTAGTAGTGGTTGTTCTTGTAATGGTAGTAGTAGTAGTGGTTGTTCTTGCAGTAGTAAGTGGTAGTACTTGTAGTAATAGTAGTAGTAGTGGTCTTTGTTCTTGTAGTAGTAATAGTGGTTGTTCTTGTAGTAGTAGAAGTAGTAGTTTAGTAGTGGTTGTTCTTGTAGTAGTAGTAGTGGTTGTTGTTGTTGTAGTAGTAGTGGTTGTTATTGTAGTAGTAGTAGTGGTTGTTCTTGGAATAGCAGTAGTAGTAGTGGTTGTTCTTGTAGTAGTAGTGGTTGCACTTTTAGTAGTAGTAGTAGTTGTAGTGGTTGTTCTTGAACTAGTAGTAGTAGTAGTAGTAGTGGTTGTTCTTGTAGTAGTAGTAGTGGTTGTTCTTGTAATATTAGAAGTAGTAGTAGTGGTGGTTCTTGTTGTAGTAGTAGTGGTTGTTATTGTAGTAGTAGTAGTGGTTGTTCTTGTAATAGTAGTAGTAGTAGTAGTGGTAGTGGTTTTTCTTGTAGTAGTAGTAGTGGTTGTTCTTGTAATATTAGAAGTAGTAGTAGTGGAAGTTCTTGTTGTAGTAGTAGTGGTTGTTATTGTAGTAGTAGTAGTGGTTGTTCTTGTAATAGTACTAGTAGTAGTAGTGGTTGTTCTTGTAGTAGTAGTGGTTGCACTTGTAGTAGTTGTAGTGGTTGTTCTTGAAGTAGTAGTAGTAGTAGTAGTGGTTGATCTTGTAGTAGTATTAGTGGTTGTTCTTGTAATGGTAGTAGTAGTAGTGGTTGTTCTTGCAGTAGTAAGTGGTAGTACTTGTAGTAGTAGTAGTAGTAGTGGTCTTTGTTCTTGTAGTAGTAATAGTGGTTGTTCTTGTAGTAGTAGAAGTAGTAGTTTAGTAGTGGTTGTTCTTGTAGTAGTAGTAGTGCTTGTTCTTGTGGTAGTAGTAGTAGCAGAAGAGGTTGTTCTTGTAGTAGTAGTAGTGGTTGCTCTTGTAATAGTAGTACTAGTAGTAGTGGTTGTTCTTGTATTAGTAGTGGTTGTACTTGTAGTAGTAGTAGTAGTTGTTGTAGTGGTTGTTCTTGTAGTAGTAGTAGTGGTTGTTCTTGTAGTAGTAGTAGTAGTGGTCCTGGTTGTTCTTGTAGAAGTAGTAGTGGTTGTTCTTGTAATAGTTGTAGTACTAGTAGTAGTAGTGGTTTTTCTTGTAATAGTAGTAGTAGCAGTAGTGGTTGTTCTTGTAGTAGTAGTAGTGGTTGTTGTTGTAGTAGTATTTGTAGTAGTAGTAGTAGTGCTGGTTCTTCTTGTAGTAGTAGTAGTGGAAGTTGTAGTGGTTGTTCTTGTAGTAGTAGTGGTTGTTCTTGTAGTATTAGTAGTGGTTGTTCTTGTAGTAGTAGTAGTAGAGGTTGTTCTTGTAGTAGTAGTAGTGGTTGCTCTTGTAGTAGTAGTAGTAGTAATGGTTCTTCTTGTAGTAGTATGAGTGGTAGTTGTACTGGTTGTTCTTGTAGTAGTAGTAGGGGATGTTTTTGTAGTAGTAGTAGTGGTTGTTCTTGTAGTATTAGTACTGGTTGTTCTTGTAGTAGTAGTAGTAGAGGTTGTTCTTGTAGTAGTAGTAGTGGTTGTTGTTGTTGTAGTAGTAGTGGTTGTTATTGTAGTAGTAGTAGTGGTTGTTCTTGGAATAGTAGTAGTAGTAGTAGTGGTTGTTCTTGTAGTAGTAGTGGTTGCACTTTTAGTAGTAGTAGTAGTTGTAGTGGTTGTTCTTGAACTAGTAGTAGTAGTAGTAGTAGTGGTTGTTCTTGTAGTAGTAGTAGTGGTTGTTCTTGTAATGGTAGTAGTAGTAGTGGTTGTTCTTGTAGTTAATATTGGTGTACTTGTAGTAGTAGTAGTGGTAGTTGTAGTGGTTGTTCTTGAAGTAGTAGTAGTGGTTGTTCTTGTAGTAGTATTGGTGTACTTGTAGTAGTAGTAGTAGTTGTAGTGGTTGTTCTTGTAGTAGTAGTAGTAGTAGAAGTGGTTGTTTTTGTAGTAGTATTGGTGTACTTGTAGTAGTAGTAGTGGTAGTTGTAGTGGTTGTTCTTGAAGTAGTAGTAGTGGTTGTTCTTGTAGTAGTAGTAGTGGTTGTTCTTGTAATATTAGAAGTAGTAGTAGTGGTGGTTCTTGTTGTAGTAGTAGTGGTTGTTATTGTAGTAGTAGTAGTGGTTGTTCTTGTAATAGTAGTAGTAGTAGTAGTGGTAGTGGTTTTTCTTGTAGTAGTAGTAGTGGTTGTTCTTGTAATATTAGAAGTAGTAGTAGTGGAAGTTCTTCTAGTAGTAGTAGTGGTTGTTATTGTAGTAGTAGTAGTGGTTGTTCTTGTAATAGTACTAGTAGTAGTAGTGGTTGTTCTTGTAGTAGTAGTGGTTGCACTTGTAGTAGTAGTAGTAGTTGTAGTGGTTGTTCTTGAAGTAGTAGTAGTAGTAGTAGTGGTTGATCTTGTAGTAGTAGTAGTGGTTGTTCTTGTAAAGGTAGTAGTAGTAGTGGTTGTTCTTGCAGTAGTAAGTGGTAGTGCTTGTAGTAGTAGTAGTAGTAGTGGTCTTTGTTCTTGTAGTAGTAATAGTGGTTGTTCTTGTAGTAGTAGAAGTAGTAGTTTAGTAGTGGTTGTTCTTGTAGTAGTAGTAGTGCTTGTTCTTGTGGTAGTAGTAGTAGCAGAAGAGGTTGTTCTTGTAGTAGTAGTAGTGGTTGCTCTTGTAATAGTAGTACTAGTAGTAGTGGTTGTTCTTGTATTAGTAGTGGTTGTACTTGTAGTAGTAGTAGTAGTTGTTGTAGTGGTTGTTCTTGTAGTAGTAGTAGTGGTTTTTATTTTAGTAGTAGTAGTAGTGGTCCTGGTTGTTCTTGTAGAAGTAGTAGTGGTTGTTCTTGTAATAGTTGTAGTACTAGTAGTAGTAGTGGTTTTTCTTGTAATAGTAGTAGTATCAGTAGTGGTTGTTCTTGTAGTAGTAGTACAGGTTGTTCTTGTAGTAGTAGTGGTTGTAGTAGTAGTAGTAGTAGTAATGGTTCTTCTTGTAGTAGTAGTAGTGGTAGTTGTAGTGGTTGTTCTTGTAGTAGTAGTAGTGGTGGTTCTCATTGTAGAAGTTGAGTTTGTTCTTGTAGTAGTAGTAGCGGTTGTTCTTGTAATAGTTGTAGTAGTAGTACCTGTAGTGGTTGGTCTTAAAATAGTTGTATTAGTAGTAGTAGTAGTGGTTGTTCTTGTAATAGTTGTAGTAGTAGCAGTAGTAGTGGTGGTTGTTTTTGTAGTAGTAGTAGTGGTTGTTCTTGTAATAGTTGTAGATGTAGTACTAATAGTGGTTGTTCTTGTAGTAGTTGTAGTGGTTGATCTTGTTGTAGTGGTACTAGTAGTAGTAGTAGTGGTTGTTCTTGTAGTAGTAGTAGTAGTAGTAGTAGTGGTAGTGGTTTTTCTTGTAGTAGTAGTAGTGGTTGTTCTTGTAATATTAGAAGTAGTAGTAGTGGTGGTTCTTGTTGTAGTAGTAGTGGTTGTTCTTGTAGTAGTAGTAGTGGTTGTTCTTGTAATAGTACTAGTAGTAGTAGTGGTTGTTCTTGTAGTAGTAGTGGTTGCACTTGTAGTAGTAGTAGTAGTTGTAGTGGTTGTTCTTGAAGTAGTAGTAGTAGTAGTAGTGGTTGATCTTGTAGTAGTAGTAGTGGTTGTTCTTGTAATGGTAGTAGTAGTAGTGGTTGTTCTTGCAGTAGTAAGTGGTAGTACTTGTAGTAATAGTAGTAGTAGTGGTCTTTGTTCTTGTAGTAGTAATAGTGGTTGTTCTTGTAGTAGTAGAAGTAGTAGTTTAGTAGTGGTTGTTGTTGTAGTAGTAGTAGTGGTTGTTGTTGTTGTAGTAGTAGTGGTTGTTATTGTAGTAGTAGTAGTGGTTGTTCTTGGAATAGCAGTAGTAGTAGTGGTTGTTCTTGTAGTAGTAGTGGTTGCACTTTTAGTAGTAGTAGTAGTTGTAGTGGTTGTTCTTGAACTAGTAGTAGTAGTAGTAGTAGTGGTTGTTCTTGTAGTAGTAGTAGTGCTTGTTCTTGTAATGGTAGTAGTAGTAGTGGTTGTTCTTGTAGTTAATATTGGTGTACTTGTAGTAGTAGTAGTGGTAGTTGTAGTGGTTGTTCTTGAAGTAGTAGTAGTGGTTGTTCTTGTAGTAGTATTGGTGTACTTGTAGTAGTAGTAGTAGTTGTAGTGGTTGTTCTTGTAGTAGTAGTAGTAGTAGTAGAAGTGGTTGTTTTTGTAGTAGTATTGGTGTACTTGTAGTAGTAGTAGTGGTAGCTGTAGTGGTTGTTCTTGAAGTAGTAGTAGTGGTTGTTCTTGTAGTAGTAGTAGTGGTTGTTCTTGTAATATTAGAAGTAGTAGTAGTGGTGGTTCTTGTTGTAGTAGTAGTGGTTGTTATTGAAGTAGTAGTAGTGGTTGTTCTTGTAATAGTAGTAGTAGTAGTAGTGGTAGTGGTTTTTCTTGTAGTAGTAGTAGTGGTTGTTCTTGTAATATTAGAAGTAGTAGTAGTGGAAGTTCTTCTTGTAGTAGTAGTGGTTGTTATTGTAGAAGTAGTAGTGGTTGTTCTTGTAATAGTACTAGTAGTAGTAGTGGTTGTTCTTGTAGTAGTAGTGGTTGCACTTGTAGTAGTTGTAGTGGTTGTTCTTGAAGTAGTAGTAGTAGTAGTAGTGGTTGATCTTGTAGTAGTATTAGTGGTTGTTCTTGTAATGGTAGTAGTAGTAGTGGTTGTTCTTGCAGTAGTAAGTGGTAGTACTTGTAGTAGTAGTAGTAGTAGTGGTCTTTGTTCTTGTAGTAGTAATAGTGGTTGTTCTTGTAGTAGTAGAAGTAGTAGTTTAGTAGTGGTTGTTCTTGTAGTAGTAGTAGTGCTTGTTCTTGTGGTAGTAGTAGTAGCAGAAGAGGTTGTTCTTGTAGTAGTAGTAGTGGTTGCTCTTGTAATAGTAGTACTAGTAGTAGTGGTTGTTCTTGTATTAGTAGTGGTTGTACTTGTAGTAGTAGTAGTAGTTGTTGTAGTGGTTGTTCTTGTAGTAGTAGTAGTGGTTGTTCTTGTAGTAGTAGTAGTAGTGGTCCTGGTTGTTCTTGTTGTAGTAGTAGTGGTTGTTATTGTAGTAGTAGTAGGGGTTGTTCTTGTAGTAGTAGTGGTGGCACTTTTAGTAGTAGTAGTAGTTGTAGTGGTTGTTCTTGAAGTAGTAGTAGTAGTAGTGGTTGTTCTTGTAGTAGTAGTAGTTGTTGTTCTTGTAATGGTAGTAGTAGTAGTGGTTGTTCTATTACTAGTAGTGGTTGTATTGTAATAGTAGTAGTAGTAGTGGTCTTTGTTCTTGTAGTAGTAGTAGTGGTTGTTCTTGTAGTAGTAGTAGTAGTAATAGAAGTAGTAGTTGTAGTGGTTTTTCTTGTAGTAGTAGTAGTAGTAGTAGTAGTAGTAGTGGTTGTTCTTGTAGTAGTAGTAGTAGTAGAAGTGGTTGTTCTTGTAGAAGTAGTAGTGGTTGTTCTTGTAATATTAGTAGTAGTACTGGTGGTTCTTGTTGTAGTAGTAGTGGTTGTTCTTGTAGCAGTATTGGTGTACTTGTAGTAGTAGTAGTTGTAGTGGTTGTTCTTGTAGTAGTAGTAGTAGTAGAAGTGGTTGTTCTTGTAGTAGTATGGGTGTACTTGTAGTAGTAGTAGTGGTAGTTGTAGTGGTTGTTCTTGAAGTAGTAGTAGTGGTTGTTCTTGTAGTAGTAGTAGTGGTTGTTCTTGTAATATTAGAAGTAGTAGTAGTGGTGGTTCTTGTTGTAGTAGTAGTGGTTGTTATTGTAGTAGTAGTAGTGGTTGTTCTTGTAATAGTAGTTTTAGTAGTAGTGGTAGTGGTTTTTCTGGTAGTAGTAGTAGTGGTTGTTCTTGTAATATTAGAAGTAGTAGTAGTGGAAGTTCTTCTTGTAGTAGTAGTGGTTGTTATTGTAGTAGTAGTAGTGGTTGTTCTTGTAATAGTACTAGTAGTAGTAGTGGTTGTTCTTGTAGTAGTAGTGGTTGCACTTGTAGTAGTTGTAGTGGTTGTTCTTGAAGTAGTAGTAGTAGTAGTAGTGGTTGATCTTGTAGTAGTATTAGTGGTTGTTCTTGTAATGGTAGTAGTAGTAGTGGTTGTTCTTGCAGTAGTAAGTGGTAGTACTTGTAGTAGTAGTAGTAGTGGTCTTTGTTCTTGTAGTAGTAATAGTGGTTGTTCTTGTAGTAGTAGAAGTAGTAGTTTAGTAGTGGTTGTTCTTGTAGTAGTAGTAGTGCTTGTTCTTGTGGTAGTAGTAGTAGCAGAAGAGGTTGTTCTTGTAGTAGTAGTAGTGGTTGCTCTTGTAATAGTAGTACTAGTAGTAGTGGTTGTTCTTGTATTAGTAGTGGTTGTACTTGTAGTAGTAGTAGTAGTTGTTGTAGTGGTTGTTCATGTAGTAGTAGTAGTGGTTGTTCTTGTAGTAGTAGTAGTAGTGGTCCTGGTTGTTCTTGTAGAAGTAGTAGTGGTTGTTCTTGTAATAGTTGTAGTACTAGTAGTAGTAGTGGTTTTTCTTGTAATAGTAGTAGTAGCAGTAGTGGTTGTTCTTGTACTAGTAGTAGTGGTTGTTGTTGTAGTAGTATTTGTAGTAGTAGTAGTAGTGATGGTTCTTCTTGTAGTAGTAGTAGTGGAAGTTGTAGTGGTTGTTCTTGTAGTAGTAGTGGTTGTTCTTGTAGTATTAGTAGTGGTTGTTCTTGTAGTAGTAGTAGTAGAGGTTGTTCTTGTAGTAGTAGTAGTGGTTGCTCTTGTAGTAGTAGAAGTAGTAGTAGTAGTAGTAGTAATGGTTCTTCTTGTAGTAGTATGAGTGGTAGTTGTACTGGTTGTTCTTGTAGTAGTAGTAGGGGATGTTTTTGTAGTAGTAGTAGTGGTTGTTCTTGTAGTTAATATTGGTGTACTTGTAGTAGTAGTAGTGGTAGTTGTAGTGGTTGTTCTTGAAGTAGTAGTAGTGGTTGTTCTTGTAGTAGTATTGGTGTACTTGTAGTAGTAGTAGTAGTTGTAGTGGTTGTTCTTGTAGTAGTAGTAGTAGTAGAAGTGGTTGTTTTTGTAGTAGTATTGGTGTACTTGTAGTAGTAGTAGTGGTAGTTGTAGTGGTTGTTCTTGAAGTAGTAGTAGTGGTTGTTCTTGTAGTAGTAGTAGTGGTTGTTCTTGTAATAGTAGTAGTAGTAGTAGTGGTAGTGGTTTTTCTTGTAGTAGTAGTAGTGGTTGTTCTTGTAATATTAGAAGTAGTAGTAGTGGAAGTTCTTCTTGTAGTAGTAGTGGTTGTTATTGTAGTAGTAGTAGTGGTTGTTCTTGTAATAGTACTAGTAGTAGTAGTGGTTGTTCTTGTAGTAGTAGTGGTTGCACTTGTAGTAGTAGTAGTAGTTGTAGTGGTTGTTCTTGAAGTAGTAGTAGTAGTAGTAGTGGTTGATCTTGTAGTAGTAGTAGTGGTTGTTCTTGTAAAGGTAGTAGTAGTAGTGGTTGTTCTTGCAGTAGTAAGTGGTAGTGCTTGTAGTAGTAGTAGTAGTAGTGGTCTTTGTTCTTGTAGTAGTAATAGTGGTTGTTCTTGTAGTAGTAGAAGTAGTAGTTTAGTAGTGCTTGTTCTTGTAGTAGTAGTAGTGCTTGTTCTTGTGGTAGTAGTAGTAGCAGAAGAGGTTGTTCTTGTAGTAGTAGTAGTGGTTGCTCTTGTAATAGTAGTACTAGTAGTAGTGGTTGTTCTTGTATTAGTAGTGGTTGTACTTGTAGTAGTAGTAGTAGTTGTTGTAGTGGTTGTTCTTGTAGTAGTAGTAGTGGTTTTTATTTTAGTAGTAGTAGTAGTGGTCCTGGTTGTTCTTGTAGAAGTAGTAGTGGTTGTTCTTGTAATAGTTGTAGTACTAGTAGTAGTAGTGGTTTTTCTTGTAATAGTAGTAGTATCAGTAGTGGTTGTTCTTGTAGTAGTAGTACAGGTTGTTCTTGTAGTAGTAGTGGTTGTAGTAGTAGTAGTAGTAGTAGTAGTAGTAGTAGTAGTAGTAGTAGTAATGGTTCTTCTTGTAGTAGTAGTAGTGGTAGTTGTAGTGGTTGTTCTTGTAGTAGTAGTAGTGGTGTTTCTCATTGTAGAAGTTGAGTTTGTTCTTGTAGTAGTAGTAGCGGTTGTTCTTGTAATAGTTGTAGTAGTAGTACCTGTAGTGGTTGGTCTTAAAATAGTTGTATTAGTAGTAGTAGTAGTGGTTGTTCTTGTAATAGTTGTAGTAGTAGCAGTAGTAGTGGTGGTTGTTTTTGTAGTAGTAGTAGTGGTTGTTCTTGTAATAGTTGTAGATGTAGTACTAATAGTGGTTGTTCTTGTAGTAGTTGTAGTGGTTGATCTTGTTGTAGTGGTACTAGTAGTAGTAGTAGTGGTTGTTCTTGTAGTAGTAGTAGTACTAGTAGAAGTGGTTGTTCTTGTAGTAGTAGTAGTGCTTGTTTTTGTAATAGTAGTAGCAATAGTAGTGGTTGTTGTTGTTGTAGTAGTAGTGGTTGTTCTTGTAGTAGTAGTAGTGGTTGTACTTGTAGTAGTAGTAGTAGTAATAGTAGTAGTAGTTGTAGTGGTTTTTCTTGTAGTAGTAGTAGTAGTAGTAGTAGTAGTAGTAGTAGTAGTGGTTGTTCTTGTAGTAGTAGTAGTAGTAGAAGTGGTTGTTCTTGTAGAAGTAGTAGTGGTTGTTCTTGTAATATTAGTAGTAGTACTGGTGGTTCTTGTTGTAGTAGAAGTGGTTGTTCTTGTAGCAGTATTGGTGTACTTGTAGTAGTAGTAGTAGTAGTAGTTGTAGTGGTTGTTCTTGTAGTAGTAGTAGTAGAAGTGTTTTTTCTTGTAGTAGTATGGGTGTACTTGTAGTAGTAGTAGTGGTAGTTGTAGTGGTTGTTCTTGTAGTAGTAGTAGTGGTTGTTCTTGTAGTAGTAGTAGTAGTAGTAGTAGTGGGTTTTCTTGTAGTAGTAGTAGTGGTTGTTCTTGTAATATTAGAAGTAGTAGTAGTGGTGGTTCTTGTTGTAGTAGTAGTGGTTGTTATTGTAGTAGTAGTAGGGGTTGTTCTTGTAGTAGTAGTGGTGGCACTTTTAGTAGTAGTAGTAGTTGTAGTGGTTGTTCTTGAAGTAGTAGTAGTAGTAGTGGTTGTTCTTGTAGTAGTAGTAGTTGTTGTTCTTGTAATGGTAGTAGTAGTAGTGGTTGTTCTATTACTAGTAGTGGTTGTATTGTAATAGTAGTAGTAGTAGTGGTCTTTGTTCTTGTAGTAGTAGTAGTGGTTGTTCTTGTAGTAGTAGTAGTAGTAATAGAAGTAGTAGTTGTAGTGGTTTTTCTTGTAGTAGTAGTAGTAGTAGTAGTAGTAGTAGTGGTTGTTCTTGTAGTAGTAGTAGTAGTAGAAGTGGTTGTTCTTGTAGAAGTAGTAGTGGTTGTTCTTGTAATATTAGTAGTAGTACTGGTGGTTCTTGTTGTAGTAGTAGTGGTTGTTCTTGTAGCAGTATTGGTGTACTTGTAGTAGTAGTAGTTGTAGTGGTTGTTCTTGTAGTAGTAGTAGTAGTAGAAGTGGTTGTTCTTGTAGTAGTATGGGTGTACTTGTAGTAGTAGTAGTGGTAGTTGTAGTGGTTGTTCTTGAAGTAGTAGTAGTGGTTGTTCTTGTAGTAGTAGTAGTGGTTGTTCTTGTAATATTAGAAGTAGTAGTAGTGGTGGTTCTTGTTGTAGTAGTAGTGGTTGTTATTGTAGTAGTAGTAGTGGTTGTTCTTGTAATAGTAGTAGTAGTAGTAGTGGTAGTGGTTTTTCTGGTAGTAGTAGTAGTGGTTGTTCTTGTAATATTAGAAGTAGTAGTAGTGGAAGTTCTTCTTGTAGTAGTAGTGGTTGTTATTGTAGTAGTAGTAGTGGTTGTTCTTGTAATAGTACTAGTAGTAGTAGTGGTTGTTCTTGTAGTAGTAGTGGTTGCACTTGTAGTAGTTGTAGTGGTTGTTCTTGAAGTAGTAGTAGTAGTAGTAGTGGTTGATCTTGTAGTAGTATTAGTGGTTGTTCTTGTAATGGTAGTAGTAGTAGTGGTTGTTCTTGCAGTAGTAAGTGGTAGTACTTGTAGTAGTAGTAGTAGTGGTCTTTGTTCTTGTAGTAGTAATAGTGGTTGTTCTTGTAGTAGTAGAAGTAGTAGTTTAGTAGTGGTTGTTCTTGTAGTAGTAGTAGTGCTTGTTCTTGTGGTAGTAGTAGTAGCAGAAGAGGTTGTTCTTGTAGTAGTAGTAGTGGTTGCTCTTGTAATAGTAGTACTAGTAGTAGTGGTTGTTCTTGTATTAGTAGTGGTTGTACTTGTAGTAGTAGTAGTAGTTGTTGTAGTGGTTGTTCTTGTAGTAGTAGTAGTGGTTGTTCTTGTAGTAGTAGTAGTAGTGGTCCTGGTTGTTCTTGTAGAAGTAGTAGTGGTTGTTCTTGTAATAGTTGTAGTACTAGTAGTAGTAGTGGTTTTTCTTGTAATAGTAGTAGTAGCAGTAGTGGTTGTTCTTGTACTAGTAGTAGTGGTTGTTGTTGTAGTAGTATTTGTAGTAGTAGTAGTAGTGATGGTTCTTCTTGTAGTAGTAGTAGTGGAAGTTGTATTGGTTGTTCTTGTAGTAGTAGTGGTTGTTCTTGTAGTATTAGTAGTGGTTGTTCTTGTAGTAGTAGTAGTAGAGGTTGTTCTTGTAGTAGTAGTAGTGGTTGCTCTTGTAGTAGTAGTAGTAGTAGTAGTAGTAGTAGTAGTAGTAATGGTTCTTCTTGTAGTAGTATGAGTGGTAGTTGTACTGGTTGTTCTTGTAGTAGTAGTAGGGGATGTTTTTGTAGTAGTAGTAGTGGTTGTTCTTGTAGTATTAGTAGTGGTTGTTCTTGTAGTAGTAGTAGTAGAGGTTGTTCTTGTAGTAGTAGTAGTGGTTGCTCTTGTAGTAGTAGTAGTAGTAGTAGTAGTAATGGTTCTTCTTGTAGTAGTATAAGTGGTAGTTGTACTGGTTGTTCTTGTAGTAGTAGTAGGGGATGTTTTTGTAGTAGTAGTAGTGGTTGTTCTTGTAGTATTAGTACTGGTTGTTCTTGTAGTAGTAGTAGTAGAGGTTGTTCTTGTAGTAGTAGTAGTGGTTGTTGTTGTTGTAGTAGTAGTGGTTGTTATTGTAGTAGTAGTAGTGGTTGTTCTTGGAATAGTAGTAGTAGTAGTAGTGGTTGTTCTTGTAGTAGTAGTGGTTGCACTTTTAGTAGTAGTAGTAGTTGTAGTGGTTGTTCTTGTACTAGTAGTAGTAGTAGTAGTAGTGGTTGTTCTTGTAGTAGTAGTAGTGGTTGTTCTTGTAATGGTAGTAGTAGTAGTGGTTGTTCTTGTAGTTAATATTGGTGTACTTGTAGAAGTAGTAGTGGTAGTTGTAGTGGTTGTTCTTGAAGTAGTAGTAGTGGTTGTTCTTGTAGTAGTATTGGTGTACTTGTAGTAGTAGTAGTAGTTGTAGTGGTTGTTCTTGTAGTAGTAGTAGTAGTAGAAGTGGTTGTTTTTGTAGTAGTATTGGTGTACTTGTAGTAGTAGTAGTGGTAGTTGTAGAGGTGGTTCTTGTTTTAGTAGTAGTGGTTGTTATTGTAGTAGTAGTAGTGGTTGTTCTTGTAATAGTAGTAGTAGTAGTAGTGGTAGTGGTTTTTCTTGTAGTAGTAGTAGTGGTTGTTCTTGTAATATTAGAAGTAGTAGTAGTGGAAGTTCTTCTTGT
The DNA here is from genome assembly GCF_030867095.1 of Alligator mississippiensis. Lineage (NCBI taxonomy): Eukaryota > Metazoa > Chordata > Crocodylia > Alligatoridae > Alligator > Alligator mississippiensis. The sequence goes on along the minus strand of NW_026775291.1, from coordinate 12,486 downwards.
AGTAGTAGTGGTTGTTATTGTAGTCGTAGTAGTGGTTGTTCTTGTAATAGTACTAGTAGTAGTACTGGTTGTTCTTGTAGTAGTATTGGTTGCACTTGTAGTAGTAGTAGTTGTAGTGGTTGTTCTTGAAGTAGTAGTAGTAGTAGTAGTAGTAGTAGTGGTTGATCTTGTAGTAGTAGTAGTGGTTGTTCTTGTAAAGGTAGTAGTAGCAGTGGTTGTTCTTGCAGTAGTAAGTGGTAGTGCTTGTAGTAGTAGTAGTAGTAGTGGTCTTTGTTCTTGTAGTAGTAATAGTGGTTGTTCTTGTAGTAGTAGAAGTAGTAGTTTAGTAGTGGTTGTTCTTGTAGTAGTAGTAGTAGTGCTTGTTCTTGTGGTAGTAGTAGTAGCAGAAGAGGTTGTTCTTGTAGTAGTAGTAGTGGTTGCTCTTGTAATAGTAGTACTAGTAGTAGTGGTTGTTCTTGTATTAGTAGTGGTTGTACTTGTAGTAGTAGTAGTAGTTGTTGTAGTGGTTGTTCTTGTAGTAGTAGTAGTGGTTTTTATTTTAGTAGTAGTAGTAGTGGTCCTGGTTGTTCTTGTAGAAGTAGTAGTGGTTGTTCTTGTAATAGTTGTAGTACTAGTAGTAGTAGTGGTTTTTCTTGTAATAGTAGTAGTATCAGTAGTGGTTGTTCTTGTAGTAGTAGTACAGGTTGTTCTTGTAGTAGTAGTGGTTGTAGTAGTAGTAGTAGTAGTAGTAGTAGTAGTAGTAATGGTTCTTCTTGTAGTAGTAGTAGTGGTAGTTGTAGTGGTTGTTCTTGTAGTAGTAGTAGTGGTGTTTCTCATTGTAGAAGTTGAGTTTGTTCTTGTAGTAGTAGTAGCGGTTGTTCTTGTAATAGTTGTAGTAGTAGTACCTGTAGTGGTTGGTCTTAAAATAGTTGTATTAGTAGTAGTAGTAGTGGTTGTTCTTGTAATAGTTGTAGTAGTAGCAGTAGTAGTGGTGGTTGTTTTTGTAGTAGTAGTAGTGGTTGTTCTTGTAATAGTTGTAGATGTAGTACTAATAGTGGTTGTTCTTGTAGTAGTTGTAGTGGTTGATCTTGTTGTAGTGGTACTAGTAGTAGTAGTAGTGGTTGTTCTTGTAGTAGTAGTAGTACTAGTAGAAGTGGTTGTTCTTGTAGTAGTAGTAGTGCTTGTTATTGTAATAGTAGTAGCAATAGTAGTGGTTGTTGTTGTTGTAGTAGTAGTGGTTGTTCTTGTAGTAGTAGTAGTGGTTGTACTTGTAGTAGTAGTAGTAGTAATAGTAGTAGTAGTTGTAGTGGTTTTTCTTGTAGTAGTAGTAGTAGTAGTAGTAGTAGTAGTAGTAGTAGTAGTAGTGGTTGTTCTTGTAGTAGTAGTAGTAGTAGAAGTGGTTGTTCTTGTAGTAGTAGTAGTGGTTGTTCTTGTAGTAGTAGTAGTAGTGGTCCTGGTTGTTCTTGTAGAAGTAGTAGTGGTTGTTCTTGTAATAGTTGTAGTACTAGTAGTAGTAGTGGTTTTTCTTGTAATAGTAGTAGTAGCAGTAGTGGTTGTTCTTGTAGTAGTAGTAGTGGTTGTTGTTGTAGTAGTATTTGTAGTAGTAGTAGTAGTGATGGTTCTTCTTGTAGTAGTAGTAGTGGAAGTTGTAGTGGTTGTTCTTGTAGTAGTAGTGGTTGTTCTTGTAATATTAGTAGTGGTTGTTCTTGTAGTAGTAGTAGTAGAGGTTGTTCTTGTATTAGTAGTAGTGGTTGCTCTTGTAGTAGTAGTAGTAGTAGTAGTAGTAGTAGTAATGGTTCTTCTTGTAGTAGTATGAGTGGTAGTTGTACTGGTTGTTCTTGTAGTAGTAGTAGGGGATGTTTTTGTAGTAGTAGTAGTGGTTGTTCTTGTAGTATTAGTAGTGGTTGTTCTTGTAGTAGTAGTAGTAGAGGTTGTTCTTGTAGTAGTAGTAGTGGTTGCTCTTGTAGTAGTAGTAGTAGTAGTAGTAGTAATGGTTCTTCTTGAAGTAGTATAAGTGGTAGTTGTACTGGTTGTTCTTGTAGCAGTAGTAGGGGATGTTTTTGTAGTAGTAGTAGTGGTTGTTCTTGTAGTATTAGTACTGGTTGTTCTTGTAGTAGTAGTAGTAGAGGTTGTTCTTGTAGTAGTAGTAGTGGTTGTTGTTGTTGTAGTAGTAGTGGTTGTTATTGTAGTAGTAGTAGTGGTTGTTCTTGGAATAGTAGTAGTAGTAGTAGTGGTTGTTCTTGTAGTAGTAGTGGTTGCACTTTTAGTAGTAGTAGTAGTTGTAGTGGTTGTTCTTGAACTAGTAGTAGTAGTAGTAGTAGTGGTTGTTCTTGTAGTAGTAGTAGTGGTTGTTCTTGTAATGGTAGTAGTAGTAGTGGTTGTTCTTGTAGTTAATATTGGTGTACTTGTGGTAGTAGTAGTGGTAGTTGTAGTGGTTGTTCTTGAAGTAGTAGTAGTGGTTGTTCTTGTAGTAGTATTGGTGTACTTGTAGTAGTAGTAGTAGTTGTAGTGGTTGTTCTTGTAGTAGTAGTAGTAGTAGTAGAAGTGGTTGTTTTTGTAGTAGTATTGGTGTACTTGTAGTAGTAGTAGTGGTAGTTGTAGTGGTTGTTCTTGAAGTAGTAGTAGTGGTTGTTCTTGTAGTAGTAGTAGTGGTTGTTCTTGTAATATTAGAAGTAGTAGTAGTGGTGGTTCTTGTTGTAGTAGTAGTGGTTGTTATTGTAGTAGTAGTAGTGGTTGTTCTTGTAATAGTAGTAGTAGTAGTAGTGGTAGTGGTTTTTCTTGTAGTAGTAGTAGTGGTTGTTCTTGTAATATTAGAAGTAGTAGTAGTGGTGGTTCTTGTTGTAGTAGTAGTGGTTGTTATTGTAGTAGTAGTAGTGGTTGTTCTTGTAATAGTACTAGTAGTAGTAGTGGTTGTTCTTGTAGTAGTAGTGGTTGCACTTGTAGTAGTAGTAGTAGTTGTAGTGGTTCTTCTTGAAGTAGTAGTAGTAGTAGTAGTGGTTGATCTTGTAGTAGTAGTAGTGGTTGTTCTTGTAATGGTAGTAGTAGTAGTGGTTGTTCTTGCAGTAGTAAGTGGTAGTACTTGTAGTAATAGTAGTAGTAGTGGTCTTTGTTCTTGTAGTAGTAATAGTGGTTGTTCTTGTAGTAGTAGAAGTAGTAGTTTAGTAGTGGTTGTTCTTGTAGTAGTAGTAGTGGTTGTTGTTGTTGTAGTAGTAGTGGTTGTTATTGTAGTAGTAGTAGTGGTTGTTCTTGGAATAGCAGTAGTAGTAGTGGTTGTTCTTGTAGTAGTAGTGGTTGCACTTTTAGTAGTAGTAGTAGTTGTAGTGGTTGTTCTTGAACTAGTAGTAGTAGTAGTAGTAGTGGTTGTTCTTGTAGTAGTAGTAGTGGTTGTTCTTGTAATATTAGAAGTAGTAGTAGTGGTGGTTCTTGTTGTAGTAGTAGTGGTTGTTATTGTAGTAGTAGTAGTGGTTGTTCTTGTAATAGTAGTAGTAGTAGTAGTGGTAGTGGTTTTTCTTGTAGTAGTAGTAGTGGTTGTTCTTGTAATATTAGAAGTAGTAGTAGTGGAAGTTCTTGTTGTAGTAGTAGTGGTTGTTATTGTAGTAGTAGTAGTGGTTGTTCTTGTAATAGTACTAGTAGTAGTAGTGGTTGTTCTTGTAGTAGTAGTGGTTGCACTTGTAGTAGTTGTAGTGGTTGTTCTTGAAGTAGTAGTAGTAGTAGTAGTGGTTGATCTTGTAGTAGTATTAGTGGTTGTTCTTGTAATGGTAGTAGTAGTAGTGGTTGTTCTTGCAGTAGTAAGTGGTAGTACTTGTAGTAGTAGTAGTAGTAGTGGTCTTTGTTCTTGTAGTAGTAATAGTGGTTGTTCTTGTAGTAGTAGAAGTAGTAGTTTAGTAGTGGTTGTTCTTGTAGTAGTAGTAGTGCTTGTTCTTGTGGTAGTAGTAGTAGCAGAAGAGGTTGTTCTTGTAGTAGTAGTAGTGGTTGCTCTTGTAATAGTAGTACTAGTAGTAGTGGTTGTTCTTGTATTAGTAGTGGTTGTACTTGTAGTAGTAGTAGTAGTTGTTGTAGTGGTTGTTCTTGTAGTAGTAGTAGTGGTTGTTCTTGTAGTAGTAGTAGTAGTGGTCCTGGTTGTTCTTGTAGAAGTAGTAGTGGTTGTTCTTGTAATAGTTGTAGTACTAGTAGTAGTAGTGGTTTTTCTTGTAATAGTAGTAGTAGCAGTAGTGGTTGTTCTTGTAGTAGTAGTAGTGGTTGTTGTTGTAGTAGTATTTGTAGTAGTAGTAGTAGTGCTGGTTCTTCTTGTAGTAGTAGTAGTGGAAGTTGTAGTGGTTGTTCTTGTAGTAGTAGTGGTTGTTCTTGTAGTATTAGTAGTGGTTGTTCTTGTAGTAGTAGTAGTAGAGGTTGTTCTTGTAGTAGTAGTAGTGGTTGCTCTTGTAGTAGTAGTAGTAGTAATGGTTCTTCTTGTAGTAGTATGAGTGGTAGTTGTACTGGTTGTTCTTGTAGTAGTAGTAGGGGATGTTTTTGTAGTAGTAGTAGTGGTTGTTCTTGTAGTATTAGTACTGGTTGTTCTTGTAGTAGTAGTAGTAGAGGTTGTTCTTGTAGTAGTAGTAGTGGTTGTTGTTGTTGTAGTAGTAGTGGTTGTTATTGTAGTAGTAGTAGTGGTTGTTCTTGGAATAGTAGTAGTAGTAGTAGTGGTTGTTCTTGTAGTAGTAGTGGTTGCACTTTTAGTAGTAGTAGTAGTTGTAGTGGTTGTTCTTGAACTAGTAGTAGTAGTAGTAGTAGTGGTTGTTCTTGTAGTAGTAGTAGTGGTTGTTCTTGTAATGGTAGTAGTAGTAGTGGTTGTTCTTGTAGTTAATATTGGTGTACTTGTAGTAGTAGTAGTGGTAGTTGTAGTGGTTGTTCTTGAAGTAGTAGTAGTGGTTGTTCTTGTAGTAGTATTGGTGTACTTGTAGTAGTAGTAGTAGTTGTAGTGGTTGTTCTTGTAGTAGTAGTAGTAGTAGAAGTGGTTGTTTTTGTAGTAGTATTGGTGTACTTGTAGTAGTAGTAGTGGTAGTTGTAGTGGTTGTTCTTGAAGTAGTAGTAGTGGTTGTTCTTGTAGTAGTAGTAGTGGTTGTTCTTGTAATATTAGAAGTAGTAGTAGTGGTGGTTCTTGTTGTAGTAGTAGTGGTTGTTATTGTAGTAGTAGTAGTGGTTGTTCTTGTAATAGTAGTAGTAGTAGTAGTGGTAGTGGTTTTTCTTGTAGTAGTAGTAGTGGTTGTTCTTGTAATATTAGAAGTAGTAGTAGTGGAAGTTCTTCTAGTAGTAGTAGTGGTTGTTATTGTAGTAGTAGTAGTGGTTGTTCTTGTAATAGTACTAGTAGTAGTAGTGGTTGTTCTTGTAGTAGTAGTGGTTGCACTTGTAGTAGTAGTAGTAGTTGTAGTGGTTGTTCTTGAAGTAGTAGTAGTAGTAGTAGTGGTTGATCTTGTAGTAGTAGTAGTGGTTGTTCTTGTAAAGGTAGTAGTAGTAGTGGTTGTTCTTGCAGTAGTAAGTGGTAGTGCTTGTAGTAGTAGTAGTAGTAGTGGTCTTTGTTCTTGTAGTAGTAATAGTGGTTGTTCTTGTAGTAGTAGAAGTAGTAGTTTAGTAGTGGTTGTTCTTGTAGTAGTAGTAGTGCTTGTTCTTGTGGTAGTAGTAGTAGCAGAAGAGGTTGTTCTTGTAGTAGTAGTAGTGGTTGCTCTTGTAATAGTAGTACTAGTAGTAGTGGTTGTTCTTGTATTAGTAGTGGTTGTACTTGTAGTAGTAGTAGTAGTTGTTGTAGTGGTTGTTCTTGTAGTAGTAGTAGTGGTTTTTATTTTAGTAGTAGTAGTAGTGGTCCTGGTTGTTCTTGTAGAAGTAGTAGTGGTTGTTCTTGTAATAGTTGTAGTACTAGTAGTAGTAGTGGTTTTTCTTGTAATAGTAGTAGTATCAGTAGTGGTTGTTCTTGTAGTAGTAGTACAGGTTGTTCTTGTAGTAGTAGTGGTTGTAGTAGTAGTAGTAGTAGTAATGGTTCTTCTTGTAGTAGTAGTAGTGGTAGTTGTAGTGGTTGTTCTTGTAGTAGTAGTAGTGGTGGTTCTCATTGTAGAAGTTGAGTTTGTTCTTGTAGTAGTAGTAGCGGTTGTTCTTGTAATAGTTGTAGTAGTAGTACCTGTAGTGGTTGGTCTTAAAATAGTTGTATTAGTAGTAGTAGTAGTGGTTGTTCTTGTAATAGTTGTAGTAGTAGCAGTAGTAGTGGTGGTTGTTTTTGTAGTAGTAGTAGTGGTTGTTCTTGTAATAGTTGTAGATGTAGTACTAATAGTGGTTGTTCTTGTAGTAGTTGTAGTGGTTGATCTTGTTGTAGTGGTACTAGTAGTAGTAGTAGTGGTTGTTCTTGTAGTAGTAGTAGTAGTAGTAGTAGTGGTAGTGGTTTTTCTTGTAGTAGTAGTAGTGGTTGTTCTTGTAATATTAGAAGTAGTAGTAGTGGTGGTTCTTGTTGTAGTAGTAGTGGTTGTTCTTGTAGTAGTAGTAGTGGTTGTTCTTGTAATAGTACTAGTAGTAGTAGTGGTTGTTCTTGTAGTAGTAGTGGTTGCACTTGTAGTAGTAGTAGTAGTTGTAGTGGTTGTTCTTGAAGTAGTAGTAGTAGTAGTAGTGGTTGATCTTGTAGTAGTAGTAGTGGTTGTTCTTGTAATGGTAGTAGTAGTAGTGGTTGTTCTTGCAGTAGTAAGTGGTAGTACTTGTAGTAATAGTAGTAGTAGTGGTCTTTGTTCTTGTAGTAGTAATAGTGGTTGTTCTTGTAGTAGTAGAAGTAGTAGTTTAGTAGTGGTTGTTGTTGTAGTAGTAGTAGTGGTTGTTGTTGTTGTAGTAGTAGTGGTTGTTATTGTAGTAGTAGTAGTGGTTGTTCTTGGAATAGCAGTAGTAGTAGTGGTTGTTCTTGTAGTAGTAGTGGTTGCACTTTTAGTAGTAGTAGTAGTTGTAGTGGTTGTTCTTGAACTAGTAGTAGTAGTAGTAGTAGTGGTTGTTCTTGTAGTAGTAGTAGTGCTTGTTCTTGTAATGGTAGTAGTAGTAGTGGTTGTTCTTGTAGTTAATATTGGTGTACTTGTAGTAGTAGTAGTGGTAGTTGTAGTGGTTGTTCTTGAAGTAGTAGTAGTGGTTGTTCTTGTAGTAGTATTGGTGTACTTGTAGTAGTAGTAGTAGTTGTAGTGGTTGTTCTTGTAGTAGTAGTAGTAGTAGTAGAAGTGGTTGTTTTTGTAGTAGTATTGGTGTACTTGTAGTAGTAGTAGTGGTAGCTGTAGTGGTTGTTCTTGAAGTAGTAGTAGTGGTTGTTCTTGTAGTAGTAGTAGTGGTTGTTCTTGTAATATTAGAAGTAGTAGTAGTGGTGGTTCTTGTTGTAGTAGTAGTGGTTGTTATTGAAGTAGTAGTAGTGGTTGTTCTTGTAATAGTAGTAGTAGTAGTAGTGGTAGTGGTTTTTCTTGTAGTAGTAGTAGTGGTTGTTCTTGTAATATTAGAAGTAGTAGTAGTGGAAGTTCTTCTTGTAGTAGTAGTGGTTGTTATTGTAGAAGTAGTAGTGGTTGTTCTTGTAATAGTACTAGTAGTAGTAGTGGTTGTTCTTGTAGTAGTAGTGGTTGCACTTGTAGTAGTTGTAGTGGTTGTTCTTGAAGTAGTAGTAGTAGTAGTAGTGGTTGATCTTGTAGTAGTATTAGTGGTTGTTCTTGTAATGGTAGTAGTAGTAGTGGTTGTTCTTGCAGTAGTAAGTGGTAGTACTTGTAGTAGTAGTAGTAGTGGTCTTTGTTCTTGTAGTAGTAATAGTGGTTGTTCTTGTAGTAGTAGAAGTAGTAGTTTAGTAGTGGTTGTTCTTGTAGTAGTAGTAGTGCTTGTTCTTGTGGTAGTAGTAGTAGCAGAAGAGGTTGTTCTTGTAGTAGTAGTAGTGGTTGCTCTTGTAATAGTAGTACTAGTAGTAGTGGTTGTTCTTGTATTAGTAGTGGTTGTACTTGTAGTAGTAGTAGTAGTTGTTGTAGTGGTTGTTCTTGTAGTAGTAGTAGTGGTTGTTCTTGTAGTAGTAGTAGTAGTGGTCCTGGTTGTTCTTGTTGTAGTAGTAGTGGTTGTTATTGTAGTAGTAGTAGGGGTTGTTCTTGTAGTAGTAGTGGTGGCACTTTTAGTAGTAGTAGTAGTTGTAGTGGTTGTTCTTGAAGTAGTAGTAGTAGTAGTGGTTGTTCTTGTAGTAGTAGTAGTTGTTGTTCTTGTAATGGTAGTAGTAGTAGTGGTTGTTCTATTACTAGTAGTGGTTGTATTGTAATAGTAGTAGTAGTAGTGGTCTTTGTTCTTGTAGTAGTAGTAGTGGTTGTTCTTGTAGTAGTAGTAGTAGTAATAGAAGTAGTAGTTGTAGTGGTTTTTCTTGTAGTAGTAGTAGTAGTAGTAGTAGTAGTAGTGGTTGTTCTTGTAGTAGTAGTAGTAGTAGAAGTGGTTGTTCTTGTAGAAGTAGTAGTGGTTGTTCTTGTAATATTAGTAGTAGTACTGGTGGTTCTTGTTGTAGTAGTAGTGGTTGTTCTTGTAGCAGTATTGGTGTACTTGTAGTAGTAGTAGTTGTAGTGGTTGTTCTTGTAGTAGTAGTAGTAGTAGAAGTGGTTGTTCTTGTAGTAGTATGGGTGTACTTGTAGTAGTAGTAGTGGTAGTTGTAGTGGTTGTTCTTGAAGTAGTAGTAGTGGTTGTTCTTGTAGTAGTAGTAGTGGTTGTTCTTGTAATATTAGAAGTAGTAGTAGTGGTGGTTCTTGTTGTAGTAGTAGTGGTTGTTATTGTAGCAGTAGTAGTGGTTGTTCTTGTAATAGTAGTAGTAGTAGTAGTGGTAGTGGTTTTTCTGGTAGTAGTAGTAGTGGTTGTTCTTGTAATATTAGAAGTAGTAGTAGTGGAAGTTCTTCTTGTAGTAGTAGTGGTTGTTATTGTAGTAGTAGTAGTGGTTGTTCTTGTAATAGTACTAGTAGTAGTAGTGGTTGTTCTTGTAGTAGTAGTGGTTGCACTTGTAGTAGTTGTAGTGGTTGTTCTTGAAGTAGTATTAGTAGTAGTAGTGGTTGATCTTGTAGTAGTATTAGTGGTTGTTCTTGTAATGGTAGTAGTAGTAGTGGTTGTTCTTGCAGTAGTAAGTGGTAGTACTTGTAGTAGTAGTAGTAGTGGTCTTTGTTCTTGTAGTAGTAATAGTGGTTGTTCTTGTAGTAGTAGAAGTAGTAGTTTAGTAGTGGTTGTTCTTGTAGTAGTAGTAGTGCTTGTTCTTGTGGTAGTAGTAGTAGCAGAAGAGGTTGTTCTTGTAGTAGTAGTAGTGGTTGCTCTTGTAATAGTAGTACTAGTAGTAGTGGTTGTTCTTGTATTAGTAGTGGTTGTACTTGTAGTAGTAGTAGTAGTTGTTGTAGTGGTTGTTCTTGTAGTAGTAGTAGTGGTTGTTCTTGTAGTAGTAGTAGTAGTGGTCCTGGTTGTTCTTGTAGAAGTAGTAGTGGTTGTTCTTGTAATAGTTGTAGTACTAGTAGTAGTAGTGGTTTTTCTTGTAATAGTAGTAGTAGCAGTAGTGGTTGTTCTTGTACTAGTAGTAGTGGTTGTTGTTGTAGTAGTATTTGTAGTAGTAGTAGTAGTGATGGTTCTTCTTGTAGTAGTAGTAGTGGAAGTTGTATTGGTTGTTCTTGTAGTAGTAGTGGTTGTTCTTGTAGTATTAGTAGTGGTTGTTCTTGTAGTAGTAGTAGTAGAGGTTGTTCTTGTAGTAGTAGTAGTGGTTGCTCTTGTAGTAGTAGTAGTAGTAGTAGTAGTAGTAGTAGTAATGGTTCTTCTTGTAGTAGTATGAGTGGTAGTTGTACTGGTTGTTCTTGTAGTAGTAGTAGGGGATGTTTTTGTAGTAGTAGTAGTGGTTGTTCTTGTAGTATTAGTAGTGGTTGTTCTTGTAGTAGTAGTAGTAGAGGTTGTTCTTGTAGTAGTAGTAGTGGTTGCTCTTGTAGTAGTAGTAGTAGTAGTAGTAGTAATGGTTCTTCTTGTAGTAGTATAAGTGGTAGTTGTACTGGTTGTTCTTGTAGTAGTAGTAGGGGATGTTTTTGTAGTAGTAGTAGTGGTTGTTCTTGTAGTATTAGTACTGGTTGTTCTTGTAGTAGTAGTAGTAGAGGTTGTTCTTGTAGTAGTAGTAGTGGTTGTTGTTGTTGTAGTAGTAGTGGTTGTTATTGTAGTAGTAGTAGTGGTTGTTCTTGGAATAGTAGTAGTAGTAGTAGTGGTTGTTCTTGTAGTAGTAGTGGTTGCACTTTTAGTAGTAGTAGTAGTTGTAGTGGTTGTTCTTGTACTAGTAGTAGTAGTAGTAGTAGTGGTTGTTCTTGTAGTAGTAGTAGTGGTTGTTCTTGTAATGGTAGTAGTAGTAGTGGTTGTTCTTGTAGTTAATATTGGTGTACTTGTAGAAGTAGTAGTGGTAGTTGTAGTGGTTGTTCTTGAAGTAGTAGTAGTGGTTGTTCTTGTAGTAGTATTGGTGTACTTGTAGTAGTAGTAGTAGTTGTAGTGGTTGTTCTTGTAGTAGTAGTAGTAGTAGAAGTGGTTGTTTTTGTAGTAGTATTGGTGTACTTGTAGTAGTAGTAGTGGTAGTTGTAGAGGTGGTTCTTGTTTTAGTAGTAGTGGTTGTTATTGTAGTAGTAGTAGTGGTTGTTCTTGTAATAGTAGTAGTAGTAGTAGTGGTAGTGGTTTTTCTTGTAGTAGTAGTAGTGGTTGTTCTTGTAATATTAGAAGTAGTAGTAGTGGAAGTTCTTCTTGTAGTAGTAGTGGTTGTTATTGTAGTCGTAGTAGTGGTTGTTCTTGTAATAGTACTAGTAGTAGTACTGGTTGTTCTTGTAGTAGTATTGGTTGCACTTGTAGTAGTAGTAGTTGTAGTGGTTGTTCTTGAAGTAGTAGTAGTAGTAGTAGTAGTAGTGGTTGATCTTGTAGTAGTAGTAGTGGTTGTTCTTGTAAAGGTAGTAGTAGCAGTGGTTGTTCTTGCAGTAGTAAGTGGTAGTGCTTGTAGTAGTAGTAGTAGTAGTGGTCTTTGTTCTTGTAGTAGTAATAGTGGTTGTTCTTGTAGTAGTAGAAGTAGTAGTTTAGTAGTGGTTGTTCTTGTAGTAGTAGTAGTAGTGCTTGTTCTTGTGGTAGTAGTAGTAGCAGAAGAGGTTGTTCTTGTAGTAGTAGTAGTGGTTGCTCTTGTAATAGTAGTACTAGTAGTAGTGGTTGTTCTTGTATTAGTAGTGGTTGTACTTGTAGTAGTAGTAGTAGTTGTTGTAGTGGTTGTTCTTGTAGTAGTAGTAGTGGTTTTTATTTTAGTAGTAGTAGTAGTGGTCCTGGTTGTTCTTGTAGAAGTAGTAGTGGTTGTTCTTGTAATAGTTGTAGTACTAGTAGTAGTAGTGGTTTTTCTTGTAATAGTAGTAGTATCAGTAGTGGTTGTTCTTGTAGTAGTAGTACAGGTTGTTCTTGTAGTAGTAGTGGTTGTAGTAGTAGTAGTAGTAGTAGTAGTAGTAGTAGTAATGGTTCTTCTTGTAGTAGTAGTAGTGGTAGTTGTAGTGGTTGTTCTTGTAGTAGTAGTAGTGGTGTTTCTCATTGTAGAAGTTGAGTTTGTTCTTGTAGTAGTAGTAGCGGTTGTTCTTGTAATAGTTGTAGTAGTAGTACCTGTAGTGGTTGGTCTTAAAATAGTTGTATTAGTAGTAGTAGTAGTGGTTGTTCTTGTAATAGTTGTAGTAGTAGCAGTAGTAGTGGTGGTTGTTTTTGTAGTAGTAGTAGTGGTTGTTCTTGTAATAGTTGTAGATGTAGTACTAATAGTGGTTGTTCTTGTAGTAGTTGTAGTGGTTGATCTTGTTGTAGTGGTACTAGTAGTAGTAGTAGTGGTTGTTCTTGTAGTAGTAGTAGTACTAGTAGAAGTGGTTGTTCTTGTAGTAGTAGTAGTGCTTGTTATTGTAATAGTAGTAGCAATAGTAGTGGTTGTTGTTGTTGTAGTAGTAGTGGTTGTTCTTGTAGTAGTAGTAGTGGTTGTACTTGTAGTAGTAGTAGTAGTAATAGTAGTAGTAGTTGTAGTGGTTTTTCTTGTAGTAGTAGTAGTAGTAGTAGTAGTAGTAGTAGTAGTAGTAGTAGTAGTAGTAGTAGTAGTGGTTGTTCTTGTAGTAGTAGTAGTAGTAGAAGTGGTTGTTCTTTTAGAAGTAGTAGTGGTTGTTCTTGTAATATTAGTAGTAGTACTGGTGGTTCTTGTTGTAGTAGAAGTGGTTGTTCTTGTAGCAGTATTGGTGTACTTGTAGTAGTAGTAGTAGTAGTAGTTGTAGTGGTTGTTCTTGTAGTAGTAGTAGTAGAAGTGTTTTTTCTTGTAGTAGTATGGGTGTACTTGTAGTAGTAGTAGTGGTAGTTGTAGTGGTTGTTCTTGTAGTAGTAGTAGTGGTTGTTCTTGTAGTAGTAGTAGTAGTAGTAGTAGTAGTGGGTTTTCTTGTAGTAGTAGTAGTGGTTGTTCTTGTAATATTAGAAGTAGTAGTAGTGGTGGTTCTTGTTGTAGTAGTAGTGGTTGTTATT